>NC_141538.1:69145000-69402500 GCF_021556685.1 Rattus norvegicus | reverse complement strand
CCAAAGACAGAGGGCTAGACTTTGGGTATGAGCTTCTTAATCAGATGCAAATAGACAAAATAAATAAATAGATAAAATATTTGAATCATATTTTGAATATTTGAAAATGTTTTGAAAAATATTTTGTCCTTTGAATAAAAAGGACAAAAAGACATCACTGCTCTGTTTCCAAGGAAATAAGCCCATCAAGACTAGAAGAGGGAACAGTGGTCTGTTTTGAGGGACTATGAATAATCTGTGAAGGGAGACAAGACGGCCTCAGCACAAGTATCGTCTAGAACTCACAAAATTTATTTTTAAAAAAATTGTCATGACTGTAGCATTTGAGATGCTGAACTGACATAAACACTGGATGAATGTCCTCTCCTGCTCCCTCCCCCTCCCTGTCTCCCTGGCCTTCTCTGTCTCCCTTTCCTTCTCTCTACCACCCCTCTCCTCTTCTCTCCACTCTTGGAAATAAGTTCCTTTCAATGTTCTCAGTCCTGGATTGTGTCTTCACTCCCTGAACTGATTTGGGAAACACAATAATAATCTTAAAAGGTTCTTCACATTTTAAAGCCTGAAAGCTTTTGGCATAATATACAAGAATATCGTACAAAATCGGGCCAAGCGATGCTAAATAATGCTAAAAATAAATATATGAACAGCAACTAATTCCAGAGAAAATTCCAGAGTCCTACAGCAGGGCATTTGCAAGCCGGCAACATGCATTTCCTGTTATTTATTGATCCTTTTGCTCTAGATTTTTAAAAATTAATAATTCCATCCTTGCAAGATATAATGTGACTGGATATGTTTCTCACACTGGAGACAAAAATAATAAATTCATCTATCAGTATAGTTGTTGTGCCTCTCATGTTAAAGGGATTTATGTTTTTAGCACTACAAAGATGTGGTAGGTTTTGCAAGTTCTGGCTGAGCCTCAGTCCTTTCTTCAAAATTCATAAAGGAAAATTTAAACAGAGGAATATATATATATGCATATATATATATATATATATATATATATATATATATATATATATATCCAAAGAGGAGTATAATGAGTCCAGACCATTTCAGCAAAATGCATTCTTAACATGAGATAAATCAGTCTTCTGCCCCTTAATTTGTGGCAGTCTATAAATTTGGGAATAGTGAGGTTTCCCTTTAAAAACAAATTATAAAACAGTGAGTGAACTAGTTGCCTGTGATATAGCCTTTAAGCTTAGCACTTCCTGGTGATATAGCCTTTAAGTTAGCACGTTCATTCCACCTGATTATATGAGGCAGTGATGGCCCAACTGGGTTCACAAGGATCCACTAAAGACTCTGAAGCCATTCATCCCTGCTTTGTCATTTCATATTCTGAGCAGATTCACATGGGCCTTACTGCAAATGCATTCCCCTGTTCATGAAGGACATGTCATGCTGGCCCTGAAGTCACCAGACTGCTCAAAGAGCCTTTAACTTTGATCGCTAACCCGCCTCTGTGACCAGACTTCCCATTTTCCATCCTCAGTCCTTCATACTGTGAACCAGGATTTCAGAGGTACAAAGAATTAATTACACTAATGTTCCCCTCATAATTCGAGTGAAATAAAATGTCATCGCAGCAAAGCTTAATCACAATTAGTAGATCAAGAGTTTCAAAATAAGGTGCTGAAATGGAAATGTACCAAGATGCTGTTTAAAGATATGCTAATCTCATGTAAAGATATGCTAATTCATTTCTAACGTTAAAGGGGTCAATTTCAGGTAGCAAACAATGAGCAGAATCATACAAGGGTGTTTTTTAATGCCCAATAGAATAAAAATCTGTTATGCAATTACACTGAGTTAATAACAATTAAATTAATATATACTAATACTCCATAGTAAATGAAGGGCATATTATGGGCTGGAGAGATAATTCAGCATTTAAAAGCATTTGCTGCTCTCCAAAAGGACCCTATGATCAGTACCCAGCATCCACATCAGATGGTTCCCAACCTACTGTAACTCCACTTCCATGAGATTTGGTGCCCTCTTCTGGCCACAATTTGGTGTATTGCATGCACATGGTGCACATACGAACAAGCGGACCAACTCAAGCATACACATTACCCATAAATAAAACTAAATACATTTTATAAATGTTCTTAAAAGGCATTTATATCACAAGCTGAATTGTACCCTAAATGTATCATGTACAGAACTGTATCAAATGATAGAATTTAGAAAAAGGTTTATTTCAACCATGGTGGCTATTCTAACAAGTGTTTCAGACAGGAGTAGTCAGCATTTAGCTGAGTGTTCATTCTTAGTGCAAAGCAAATTAGCATGTGACAAAAGCTATCTCTTAGCAACAGTTCCAAACTGCACTGACATAAAGTAATCAAATTTCTGTAGGAAATTTAACTTGCATACTTGACAGTTTAATTATCTGGTGCATTTTCAGTAGTTGCCATTATAAGAAAATCTGTCTAAACTTTTCACCAAGGATTGTGACAAACTATTGTTTATAACAATAGTCTCAAAATTTTAATTACCTAAAACAGACTGTGAAAGAAGTCACAGAAACAACACCCTTTACAAAATTCTCAAATAATTTAAAATATCATAGGGTAACTCTAACCAAAAATGTGAAAGGATTACATGATAAAAAACAAAATGTACTTGAATGAAGAAACTGAAGATGTCAGAAGATAGAAATATTTCTTATGCCCATAGATTAATAGAATTAACATAGTAAAAATAGCCCTCCTAGCAAAACCAATCTCTTTTTTTAATTTTATTTTTTTAATTTATTTTTTTATTAACTTGAGTATTTATTTACATTTAGAATGTTATTCCCTTTCCCGGTTTCTGGACCAACATCCCCCTAACCCCTCTCCCTCCCCTTCTTTATGGGTGCTCTCCTCCCCATGCTCCCCTCATTACCGCCCTCCCCCCAACAATCACGTTCACTGGGGGTTCAGTCTTGGCAGGACCCAGGGCTTCCCCTTCCACTGGTGCTCTTACTAGGATATTCATTGCTACCTATGGGGTCAGAGTCCAGGGTCAGTCCATGTATAGTCTTTGGGGAGTGGCTTAGTCCCTGGAAGCTCTGGTTGAAAACCAATCTCTTGATACGATGCAATTCCCATCAAAATTAGACACCATTCCTTAAGAACCTTGCAAGGACCATTCTCAACATCATATGGAAAAAAAACCTCCAAGGATAGCTAAAACAACCCTGAACAATCTTTAAAAACTGCCAAAGATATAAACAACCCCAATTTTGTTATAATAAAAAGACACAGTAATAAGGCAAGGTATTGACATAAAAACAGACATTGGTCAATGGAATCCAATTGAATACCCAGACATAAATCTGCACACCTGCGGAAACCTGTTTTTCTATAAAGAAGCCACACTGGAATAAAAAAAAAAACATACACACTGGGATAAAAAAGAAAGCATCTTCAACAAATAATCCTGGTTTAACTGGTTATCTGCCTGTAGCAGAATGCAAATAGATCTGAACAAAACTTAAGTCCAAGTGGATTAAAGACCTCAACATAGAACCAGACACACTGAACCTGATAGAAGAGAATTTGAGAAAGAAAGAAAGAAAGAAAGAAAGAATAACCTTGAAGCCACTGGCACAAGAGACAGCTTTCTAAACATAATGTCAGTATCACAGACACTAAGACCACCAATTAAGAAATGGGACCTTATGAAATTGAAAATATTATGTACATGTCAATTGAGAAAAGAGCTAGCTTACAGAATGGGGAAAGATTTATACCAACTCCACATCCAACAGAAGTCTAATATGCAAAATACATAAACAACTCAAGAAACTAGATATCAAAAAAAAAAAAAAAACAAATAATCCAGTTTTAAAGTGGGGTATAGATCTAAGCAGAGAATTCCCAATTGAGGAATCTCAAATGGCAAAGGAACACTGAAAGAAATGTTCAGTATCCTAAGACATCTGGGAAATGCAAATCAAAACTACCCTTGGATTCCATCTTACCTGTCAGAATGGCTAAGACCAATAAAGCAAGTGTCAACTCACGCTGGTGAGAATGCAGAACAAGGAGAACACCCCTCCTTTGCTGATGGGAGTGCAAATATGTACAGTCACTACGGAAATCAGTACAGCAGTTCCTCAGAAAATTGGGAATGAATCTATGTCAAGATCAGCTATACCCATACATTCTTGAGCATATACCCAAAGGATGTTCCAGCTTACCACACGGAGAGTGGCTCAACTACATTTACTGTGGCATTATTCATAATAGCCAAAAACCAGAAAGAACCTAGACGTCCCTGAACTGAAGAATGGATAAAGAAAATGTGGAAAATTAGGGAAATGACACACTTCACAATAGTCACGTAATATAAAATACCTCAGTGTTACTCTAACCAAACAAATGAAAGATTTGTATGTCAAGAATTTCAAGTCTCTGAAGAAAGAAATCAAAGAAGATCTCAGAATATGGGAAGATCTCCCATGTTTATGGATTGGCAGGATTAATATTATAAAAATGGCCATTTTGCCAAAAGCAATCTACAGATTCAATGCAATCTCCATCAAAATTCCAACTCAATTCCTCATAGAGATGGAAAGAGTGATTTACACATTCATTTTGAATAAAAAGAAAACAGGATAGCGAAAACTATTATCAACAATAAAAGAACTGCTGGGCGAATCGCAATCTCCAACCTCAAGCTCCATTACAGAGCAATAGTGATAAATACTGTGTGGTATCAGTACAGAGACAGGCAGGTAGATCAATGGAATAGAATTGAAGACTCAGATATGAACCCACACACCTATAGTCACTTGATCTTTGACAGAGGAGCTAAAACCATCCAATAGAAAAAAAGACAGCATTTTCAACAAACAGTGTTGGTTCAACTGGAGGTCAGCATGTAGAAGCATGCAAATTGATCCATTCTTATCACCTTGTACAAAGCTCAAGTCCAAGTGGATGAAGGACCTCCACATAAAACCCAATACACTGAAACTAATAGAAGAGAAAATGGGGAAGGAGCCTCAAACACATAGGCACTGGGGAAATTTTCCTGAACAGAATAACAATGGCTTATGCTCTAAGATCGAGAATCAACAAATGGGACGTGATAAAACTGCAAACCTTTTATGAGGCAAAGGACATTGTCAATAGGAGAAAATGGCAACCAACAGATTGGGGAAAGATTTTTACCAATCCTACACACAATAGAGGGCTAACATCCAATATATACAAAGAACTCAAGAAGTTAGATTCCAGAGAATCAAATAACCCTATTAAGAAGTGGGCTACAGAGCTAAACAAAGAGTTCTCAACTAAGGAATGTTGAATGGCCAAGAAGCACCTAAAGAAATATTCCACATCCTTAGTCATCAGGGAAGTACAAATCAAAACAACCCTGAGATTCCACCTCACACCAATCTGAATGGCTAAGATCAAAAACTCAGGTTACAATAGATGCTAGAGAGGATGTGGAGAAAGAGGAACACTTCTCCATTGTTGGTGGGATTGCAAACTGGTACAATC
Organism: Rattus norvegicus; assembly: GCF_021556685.1. NCBI lineage: Eukaryota > Metazoa > Chordata > Mammalia > Rodentia > Muridae > Rattus > Rattus norvegicus. The sequence continues at coordinate 69,396,990 of NC_141538.1, read as the reverse complement.
ATTCTGGAAATCAATTTGGAGGTTGCTCAGAAAAACGGATATGGTACTACCTGAGGACCCAGCTATATCACTCCTGGCCATATACCCAAAAGATGCTCCAACATATAACAAGGACACATGCTCCACTACATTCATAGCAGCCTTATTTATAATAGCCAGAAGCTGGAAAGGACCCAGATGCCCTTCAACTGAGGAATGGATACAGAAAATGTGGTACATCTACACAATGGAGTGCTCAGCTATTAAAAACAATGACTTCATGAAATTCATAGGCAAATGGATGGAACTAGAAAATTTCATCCTGTGTGAGGTAACCCAATCACAAAAAAGCACACATGGTATGCACTCACTGATAAGTGGATATTAGCCCAAAAGCTCAGATACCCAAGATACAATCCGCAGACCACATGCTCAAGAAAACCAAAGAGTGTATACTTCAGTCCTTCTTAGAAGTGAGAACAAAATACTCACAGGAAGAAATTACAGAGACAATGTGTGGAGAAGAGACTGAGGGAAAGGTCATTCAGAGAAGGGATAGGGAGATCCCGGGGGGGGGGGTCAGAAAATGGTATAATTGAAATGCAAGTAAAGAAAATGTCCAATAAAAAAGAAAGAAATGTGGTACACATAAAGGAGTATTACTCTTCTGTTTAAAAAGAAATGACATCATGAAATGTGCAGCAAATGGATGGAACTAGGAAAAAAATATCATCCTATGTGTGATAGCCAGACTCAGAATGACAAATATAGCATGTATTTACTTATAAGTGTTTAACTTTTAGGTAAATGATAATCAAGCTACTGTCCACAGAGCCAGAGAGCTTAGAAAAAGAGAAGAACTGTAGAAGGGACGCATGGATCTCCCTGGGTAGGGGAAATAAAATAAGTTTTGTAGGCAAACTGGGGGCAGATATGGATGGGAGCAGGAGGGATCAGGTGGTGAAGGTATGGAGGGAGATAATGCAGAAAGAGAAAGCTAGAATTGGGCGTGCATTAGGGGGACAGTGTAGAGACCTAGTGCAGTGGAAACTTCCTGGAATCTATGAGGGTGACTCTAGTGAAGACTGCTAGTAACAGAGGATGCAATGTCTGAAACTGCCATATTTGATTGTCAACCAGGCAAGGTTTCCAGTGGGGAGACTGAGCTGTATTTGATTGAGCTGTTCACCAAGGGCTTCCATGAAGATGCCCAACATCCCAGGCTGATGCTAAGACATGGTTAATCTCCAAAATCTGACAGTGGTGGGTAGGGGAACATAGCCAAGGACAACCACTACACAGCTTATCAGCTCACTGAATGTAGAGGTTGAGCTTGTGCTTACATGGATCCTTCACCCTCTATTCCAGCTTCTTTGACTTCTCTGCAGGTTATAGAAAGAGAAACCTCCACACCAACCCAGCCATGAAACACTGGTCTACAGTCCGCCCTGCCTTCAAGCTATGCTGAGGCAATGGTGGTGCAGAACCTCTGGGGGTGGCCAATCAATGTCTTGTTTAGCTTGAGGCGCATGCCTGACACTAACTTGGATGGCCTAGAGAGCTGGGGTGGAACCAAACACAGCTGGCACAAAAAAAAAAAAAGAAAAAAGAAAAAAAAGAATCAATGAGGGTTGGGGATTTAGCTCAGCAGTAGAGTGCTTGCCTAGCAAGCTCAAGGCCCTGGGTTCTGTCCCCAGATCCGGAAAAAAAAAAGAAAAAAAAATAATGAATGAAATGATCCCTTATGACATTCGGCTATGCTCATAGATCTATGCCTTGTCTGGTCATCACTAGAAGGGCTTCCTATGGCAACAGATGCAGAGACCACATTGTGTGGAGACATTGTGTGGAGAAAGAATCTAAATTGGAGGACTCCATGAGGCCCCTCCTCTCAGAGTTGGAAGAGAAGGAAGAAAGAAAGACTATAGAAGTCAGAGGAAATAGAGACCACCAGGAGAATATGGCCCACTTAATCAACTAATGAGGGACCAAGTGGGTTCACAGAGACTGACATAACAAGCATGGATCCAGTTGGGGATTTAGCTCAGTGGTAGAGCGCTTGCCTAGCAAGCGCAAGGCCCTGGCTTCGGTCCCCAGCTCCAAAAGAAAAAAGAAAAAAAAAGCAAGCATGGGTCCTGCTTGGGTCTACACCAGGTCTTCTGTGTGTATATTATAGTTGTTAACTTGGTGTTTCTGTGGAATGCCTAACAGTGGGACCAGGTGTGTTTGTGACTCTTTGTCTGTTCTTGGGACTCTTTTACTCCTATTGGGAGGCCTTGTACAGACACAATATGAGGTTCCTTGCATTGTGTTACTGTGTCTTCAAATACATCTCTCATTTATTCTCCTGAAATCCAATTACAGGATGCAGTACTCTACCTTTATCTGCATCCTCCCACTTCTGCTGCCCTCTTCCTGGAATACTCCTCCTTCCTAGCCCTGCCATACTTCATTGTTTATCTATTGTAACTGCTGGGATTAAAAATTATATTAATTGTCTATTTCTCAACTACTTATGTGCTGTGCCTCTCTCACTCACTCATAGGCACAGGGCACATCTCACAAGGTTAAAATTGCCTTTCTGGATCGGATGTGTTTTCACTAAAGAATTCTGTGTCCTTGTTGACTGCATGTTCCCTATTCATTGTGAACACAGCTCTTTCTCGATTACTGATGCTGCAAATGATTTTTTTTATATTTCACATTCCTTCACCTTTTGCTTATAATAGATTTTTTCATGTCAGAAAAAAAAGAGGTCACAGGATTCACTTTAATGAGTCTTGAATTCTCATACATTCACCCAGTTGAGCTATTTTAATGATTTAATATTATATTTATGCCATTAGTAGACAGAAATTCATTTATTTATTGATTGATTGTTTGTTTGTTTGTTTGTTTGTTGAGACAGAGTTTCTGTAGGTATAGCCCTAGCCATCCTGTATACCAGGCTGGTCTCAAACTCAGAGATTCACCTGCCCCTGCCTCCCATGGGCTGAGATTAAAGGCATGCTCCAACACCACCCAAGAAGAATTTTATATTGTAGAATTAGGAATTTAAATTGTATTGTTTTTCTGAATGTTCTGTTTTTTCAACTCGATCTCATATTTCCTTCCATTTTGCTTTGTATTTCATGTGAAATGTATTAATTCAATATATTTAATTGATGTTCTTTGTGTATGTTAACTTTTGTTCCATTTGCTTCTTAATTCTCTCTTCCTATTTCTGTTCTTAAACTATTCTTGCCTAACAAAATTGCAAAACTAATATTCTAATATAAGCTAAAGAAAGACCCTTCTGTTGTTTTCTTTTTTAGAATTTCTTAATTTGGCTCAATAATATTTTTTTATTTTTTGCTGAAGGTTTTAACATAATTTGAACTATAAAGATTGATCATATCGATGATGTTTGCTTGTGTGTGTGTGTGTTGTGTGAGAGAGAGAGAGAGAGAGAGAGAGTGAGAGAGAGAGAGAGAGAGAGAGAGAGGGAGGGAGAGAGAGAAAGAGATGAGGTGAGGGAAACATTAAGATCACTTGAGAAGAATTGCAAGATGCTGCATGTGAAGCTGCTAATAAGTATCATTAGATGCTTCTAAACAATTACTTAATAAATATTTATTTGAAGAAATGTTCCCCTTAAGACAGTGAAATTAATGTCAACATGTGGAGTTCCTCAACGGAATTGATTATAGGGGTAGTCCTGCTCGCATGGATTAATCACTATCTGCTGGGGAGGAAAAGGACTCTCTAACTAAGTCCCATTTTGCTTTTTCTTGCCAAATACTTTTATGTCTCCATCTAATGCTGAATTATCAATATGATCAGCATATTTTATTCTCATTCTTGCCTTCATACAACAAGCCTGTTCCTCATACTCATTAGGGAATTCTTCTGTGGGAAGTATTTGAATGAACCTTGGTTAAAATTTGGGCAAAATGTCTTGAAACTGTGCTGGTAATGGTTTCCTTCCCATCTTTCAATTTTTAGTCTCTCAGATTATGATTAAAGTCCAGGAACTGGGGTGAGTAAAAGAATAATTCCAGTTAACAAACACTATCTCTGGCTCAATCTGTCAAAAGAGGGATTTAAGACACAGGTCTAGTCCATTGTGTGACATAAACAGTCTGGTGCATTTGAGGCAATCTGCAGTTAAGGGATAAACAACATATGACATGTATGGAATGATTAAGTTTTTGTAGTCATCAGAAATAAGCAAATGAAAACTCATGGCAAATACATTGTAAATACACAAACATATAAACAAATGAACAAAGGCAATAAAAAGGTAAAAAGAAACAAAAACAGTTCTACATTCAAAGAAATAAATAGTATACTCTGAAACAAATGTGGGTGGGCACAACCAGGGAACACAAACTCTAGTCACTGTAAATGATATGGACCGCAGAGGACGAGGTCACATAGTCTTTTGTGTCCACCAAACAAACGCATACATCAATAAATGCATTTAACAAATACATCCCTTAGGGCATTAGATAGGCAGCTCCAGCAATGCAAGGGGATAATTTCTATAAATTCCAGATGTTATTCACATTCTTGGTTTTAGGATTGATGGAGTCTTGATGTCTGCTAAGCTTAGCAGAACAATGTAAAAGGATAACCTAATACTCAAGAGACTGTCAGGCCAAACACAGAAGGTAAGATAAATGGCTTTAAATAGTTTTAGATAGCCTTGTAATTTTGATTCTTAATCTAAAAAATATTTCCTCTATAATGATATTGTTCTATGCAGCTAAGGTCGGTCTATGGAATCTTTAATGTAGATGCAGCCTCAGAGGACTTCTGTTAATAACAACCTAAAGAATTTTCTAGGAATCCAGAAGAAAGCACTGTTTGGAAAAATGAATACAAATGCAAGCAAATCCATTTCCAATGAAAGGAGCGTCTGTATGAAAATACTTGCCCTGGTTCAAGAAAAAGATAATGAGTTATCCAGTATGGCTTTGTGTATGTTATAGGAAAGCAAAATTATCACAGACCAGAATTTTGGCAAGCTCTCAGAGACAGTTCAATAGTTTCCAATTGGAAGAAACTTAATTCATTTGATAGGTATTTGTTGTGCAACCAGCATTTATAAAGCTTGGCTCTAAAGTTTCTCAGGGAATCATTGTTAAAGGGTAAATGTATCAAGTGTCTGCTGTTGGGAAGGATACATGACAAATATATTGATGTTGAAAGACTACTCTTCAACTATGTAATTTATACGTTGTGACTGTTAAGAAATTCTTCCTTAATTGAGCTGGCAAGTTCCATCAGTGGATGAAATAGTAATTTAAGTTTCACAAATACATTCCATGACACATTTTTGATAGAAAGATCAACACAAATATGACCAAGCCTTTAACCTTGGACTATACATTTAACCATGGTGTATGTACCCTTTAATACATCATGTGCTTTAGAAGAGCCTTGCTCAAGGGTCTAGATGCCTACTCATATTCTATAGTCTCTTATACAAGAGGTACACGGTGTTACTTTGTCTCTGATGGTTGTTTCACGGAAACAAAGCAATTTCTTCCAATTATTTCTCCTGAGAGAAATGTCTAACAAATGAGTCATTAAACACAGTGTAGGAAAATATGATACATTAAATGGACTGATGTAAAAAAGACAAACCCCATAAAAATCTATGACCACATAGGTGATCATACCTCTTCACTTCTCACATTGACATCAAGAGCTATCTGCTCTCTGGTACTCAAGAATCATCAGAAAATCGGGATAAAGTATTGCTCGCTCATCAGATAAATAGCATTCTTTTTCCAAGTGAGAGAATTTTATTCCAGAAGAGATATCACAGGGGAAAATAGAGAAAGGCGTTAGCCTTGCAGGAAAACAAGTACCTTGTTATGGTCTTTGGGCAATGCTTTCTAATTCTTCTTTTTCATTATCTTTAAATACAGAATCCCCTGCACCTACAGCTGAGTTTAGAAAACTCACTAAGTTCTGATGCTGATGTCACTGTCTCAATCCTGACCATGAACAACTGGTACAATTTTAGCTTGTTGCTCTGCCAGGAAGACTGGAATATCACGGACTTCCTCCTCCTTACGGAGAATAACTCCAAGTTCCACCTCGAGTCTGTTATCAACATCACTGCTAATCTGTCCTCCACAAAGGACCTTCTAAGTTTCCTGCAGGTCCAGATGGACAACATTAGGAACAGCACACCCACAATGGTGATGTTTGGCTGTGACATGGACAGTATCCGGCAGATATTTGAAATGTCCACACAGTTTGGGCTATCACCTCCTGAACTTCACTGGGTTTTAGGAGACTCCCAGAATGTGGAGGAACTGAGGACAGAAGGCCTGCCCTTAGGGCTCATTGCTCATGGAAAAACCACACAATCTGTCTTTGAGTACTACGTTCAGGATGCCATGGAGTTGGTTGCAAGAGCTGTAGCCACAGCCACCATGATCCAGCCAGAGCTTGCTCTCCTTCCCAGCACAATGAACTGCATGGATGTGAAAACCACAAATCTCACTTCTGGACAGTATTTATCAAGGTAGGATGTAAAGCCTGGGGTTCATTCTCATCCAGAGAGCTGGGATAGCAAGTAAAGTTTCCCTACCAATCCACTGTGCAGACATCTTGATTCTGTGTAGTTCTAAAAACCAATAGTCCTGATATAGTTATGGGGAAATAACAGATCTCATGATCTGTTCTCTGTAATTTGATTCTGTATTGAGTGTTGTATTGTTGGGACAGCACTCAGCCCAAGTTAGGTTCTTAGTCACAGTTGAGTTCTTGCTAGGATATTTAAAAACTTAAGAGATTCAATATTCTAACTAATATCAGGATAACATAGACTAGCATGATATGGTATAATAAATAGGCCATGAAATTGTATATGAAAAATAATTAACCCATGGTTGGATCACCTAAAAGCAAGGAATATTTATTTCCTTGTTTATTCTTTTCCACATCAGTAGAACTGAACAAAACTTTCTAAATACATAGAGAGGAGAAATAGTTACATGAAAATGTACTTTTCTTTCTCCTAAAGTTGTTTAAGGCAGTTTAGACCCTGGCTAAAGGCAAAGACTTCAGATCTGCACAGAACTAGAATCTTACTTCTACCTCTTTATTCTTTTATCACTTAGTCACGTTACCCAATTTCTCTCAGGCTTGATTTCCTAGGTTCCATGTCTGCTTATAGAAAAGGCATGTAAAACTGTAATGATATAAGCACAAGATCCTATTACTTGTGGAATAGTGATCGCAGATAAAAAATAGAAGCTAGATAATGGGTGGAAGATAAATCAATAGGTGATAGATAGATGATATAGAGATGATAGATAGATAGATAGATAGATAGATAGATAGATAGGTAGGTAGGTAGGTAGGTAGATAGATAGATAGATAGATAGATAGATAGATAGATAGATAGATAGATAGATAAGTGGTAGAGAGACAGGCAGACAGACAGAGATATGGTAGACAGATCTAAAAAAGTAAGCATTCCATAAGAATATTTTTCTAATATGCTGTCTATTATTCTATACTTAATTACATGTGTGCGTATTATAATTTGGTATCTGTATGTTTACTAGCTCCCATGATTCAGAAGATGGAATGGAAATATTTAAAATAAAGAATAACCCCTAATATAGAAATGGGCTTATAATTACTGGGAAAGGGGAATGTCCTCAAATGATAGTTTTAGAATACTTGATTTTTATCTAAAAGAGGATGACTTATGGTCAAAGAGTACAGGAGAGAATGAGGGCCGTTCCAAAGGTGAATTGTCCCTGTAGACTGAAACACATTTTAAGGCAATACTCTCAAAGAGTTTACAGACTGTACAGCAATTTCAGTGTCTTATCTTAAGAAAACACAAATACTTGGTAAAAGACAAGGAAGCCTTCATGATTTTATGCATAATTATACTGAGAACTTACTGTATCTAAGCAATCTTCTAAGAGCCAGGTGCACAACAGAAGTGAAGACAAGGCATAGCTTAATACCATTCACAAAAACATAAAGTGGGTATGATGGCTCACTCCTCTAATCCCAGCATTTCAGAGGCACAAACAGGAGGATCTTTGTGGGTTCCAGGCCAGCCAAAGATATGCAGGGAGACCTGATTTTTAAAAAAAGGAAGGAAAGAAAAAGTAAAGTAATTGAAATTAATTTTCAAAAATCTATTAATGATAAAATTGAATAGTATACCATCCTAACTTTCTCTTTTTCCCATATAGCATTTTAATTTTCATAAGCTCAAATTTTATGTGTATTTTATTTTGCAAAATCTACACAGAGTTAATCCAGTTATACCCTAGTACATAAGAGAGATTCAGGATTTTATCTAAGAAAAAAGACTTCTCCTTTATAACTCCCATATGATTCCAAACTGTTTATTTGGGAGAACAGTCATAAGCAGCAGGAGAAATGAAAATTACACTATAATATTTAGCATACTCTTGTGTCATGTAAAATGGACAATGCAAGAAAAATCTGATTGAGTTCTAAAACATTTAAGGGAAATGAGTAAGACTATTTGTTGACTTAGGTTGTATTACCCCAATAATTCATTTTATCAAGGTCAAATAACCTTTTTCACTTCCCAAGGTTTAATTTACAGTAAAATCACATTTCTCAGGCTAGCAAGATTGCTCAGTGAGTAAATCAGTATCCACTAAGACCAACGATATGAATTCTACCCACCCCATTCCTCAGTTACATAGTCGCAGGAGAGAACTTGTATGTTGTCTTCTGACCTCCATACTTGCACAGTGGCACATATATGAATATATGCATACATACTTACTTACATACATACATACATATGCAACATACACATGTATGCACATGCACTCTTATGCATACATGTATATAGAGATAGATGATAGATAGATAGATAGATAGATAGATAGATAGATAGATAGATAGATAGATAGATAGATAAGTGGTAGACAGACAGACAGAGATATGGTAGACAGATCTAAAAATGTAAGCATTCCATAAGAGTACATGCTGACACACACATACTCACACAATAAATGTAATTTACAAATCTAAAATCCCTCTCAACTCAGTCCCCATGACACTTTTTCTATTGACTTCTAAGTGGTACTTAGCCTCTTCATTCTGACCTGTCTGACTTCTGAGGGAAATCTAAATTCCATTAAGTGGAAATGTTATTATTTGACTTGGTCCACAATCCAGCATATAGCATACTTAATTGATAGTTACTGATATTTATTTATAGAGAAAGAAAACCTTCTCTTGTACTTGTGTCTCCAATTTCATTTACTTAGAGGAAAAATGGATAGTTGGCGAGTGTATGCTTTCTAAACTAAATATAAACTTTTGCTCTAGTTTTCTTCCTTTCTTTTATTTCTTTTACTTTTGACTCAACGGTGGAAGGCTCTACCCTCATGATTGTTTCCGCATATTTTATTCCACAAAGTTTGAAAATTACAAAAGAAGAATGTGAAGTCTGGAGCCCAGAGGCAGTTCACAATGCACAGGGGTCAGTGGCAATATTTTCATCCCCGTGGGTGTGTGTGAGAAATGAACTCAAAGAACTTCAGAAAATATGCCTGGGACTTTTTTAAACTCCCGAAGGAGTACCGTCAAAGAAAAAGTTTCAAAGTGTTTGGGACAGGGTCAGGGACAGCGGGCATATCCCCGGAAGGAGTCTGGGTAGTGAATAACTTAAAGGCTGCCTTAAGCCAGAAAGCAGCTGTGGGTTTTCCATCAGCCTTATTTGTTTTGTTTGAATCCATTCTTTTGGAAAGTTAGTTATTCTCAGTCCATAAGTCACATCTGCATACAGTAATTTCCTTAATTGTCCCTAAATTTTGTGAGGCTGACCCCACTCCCTCACTGCATAATAAAAGCCAGAAGGATAATGAGCTGTGACTAGCTGGTGCCAGACTTGTGCAAGCTTTCATTTCTCACGCAGTCATTTTGGGTTTAGGCTGACAGAATTGTTAACATTTTAAAATGTTAATGAAATCTCCCCAAACATGGCATTTTTCAGCACAGGCTTTTAGACTAGGAAAATAATTTCTTGTGGCAGACTACACAGACGTAATTACAGGTATAAGGGATTTAATTCTTCTCAGTTGCCCACAAGCCAGAGCAAATGTCCATCATGACTCAACATAGACAAAAGGATTAGAGGACCAAGGTCACTGTGCTATCTTTAACAATATATTAGAAAGTTGTTTTACTAAATGTTAATTTGAGGGGCAACCATAGGTGGCACATCATCTTGACAGTGTCTCCATGAATGTACATCTGTGTCTCTACTCGACCAATGACTATTTCTTGCTAGGCTGAAGGAGATATAATGAGTACTTGAGTCTTGTCGTTATAGAGCTGACAGCACAATGCATAAAGGTAAACTATAAAGTTCTGGGGTGTGTACACACACTGCCCCTGTTTTAGAAATTATTAATCCTGACCCAGGGTTTCTACCCTGCCATTGACCCTTTAGTTCTGGGATAAAACACACACACAACCTTTCTATTTACAAACAGCACAGGAACTGGGCATATATCTTACCAGCTAATACCTTTGTTATTAGAATGTACTTTCCTATCTATAACCCCAAATTATTACTTACTACTTACTATCTTTCATCTGAGTTACTCTTAACTCCAATTGGTCAGCCTTTAGGGCCATGTTTTTATGGCTCACCAAACCCATGGTGGCTTCTCCTTCCTCCTCCTGCACCTTCTTTATTTCTCCTGATTCCTCTCTGACCCCAAGCCCAGGAAACCTAAACCCCACCTATGTCTCTTCTTCCCCACCATTGGATGTTAGCATCTTTATTTACCAATCAGAAATAACTTGGGGGCAAAGTCTATGTGTGAACTCTCTCTTCTCTGGACAACCAAGTACTGGGGGAAGGAGGGAGAGGCACTTGTCATTACAATAGATAACAAAAAAAAAAAAAAACTTCAACAGTATCCCGTTCTCCATGAAACAAAGTCTTGCTATGCCATCCACTCTGGCCTAGAACTCAACAATCTTCTGCCCTCTGTTTCCCATCTGCTGGGATGACAGGACTGTGCCACTATGCTCAGAAAGCTATGAACTGTTTAAAATACATGGAAAAATCCATTAGCATTCTCGGAGCTTTGGTGGTTTTAATAAATGAATTCAAGTTTTCACATTTGGAGCTAATTCTTAAGAATAGAAAATAAAATGTGTGAATTTGTTAAGGCCTGAACCCAAAATGTAGCACAATTCGAGCATTAATTGCATTTGAAAAAGATCTGAGATGTTCCTAGAAAAGGATTCACAGCATACCACATATGGTTTTTATGCCAGGCTAAGGAGTTTGCATTTCATGTGCCTAATGGATGTCAAAGGAAGCAGAACATTAGCCTAGACATATTTATAAATATGTCTATTTTTGAGATACATATTTTGAGATAAGGTCTTGATAAAATGATCAGTGTAGCCTTAAACTTGGCCCATACCTCAGAGTGACTTTGAACTTGTGATTCTCCTAACCTAATCCTCTCATGCAGCTAGGATTACAGGTCTATGCCGCTAGGCCAAGCTTAACAGTCCAGCTCTGCTTTGCTGAGTGGGATGAATAATCTGTCCTTTGAATAGCTTCTGAACTTTATTTCTGTATCCTGCAAGAATTCCACCAACTAGATAAAGTTGTATGTTCAACCATACATTTTCCTAAGTTTCTGACATTGGGTCATGCCCTCAGCTGGGGGCACAGAGCACAGGAGACAGAGTCCTTGTCTTTCAAAAAGCATGCAGTCCATTCCTCTGTCTTCTCAGCAGGAGAGAACATACATCTAATCATTTTTATCCATTTTCCGTAACCTGGCTATTCGGTACTGAACCAACTATTACTACTTCTATTACCCTGCATCCACTGGGTCTGCTGCCGTTCTTCTACTCTCTCTCTAGTTGGTGTGATCCAACATGCTTGTGGGATGTAAAACCTCCCACAAGTGCTAATGACCTTTCCTCCTATGTTTGTTGCTGTGCTTACATGGCCAGGCAATTATCAAGACTCACTGGCCTTCTCTTAATAGTAATTTTCAAATTATTGATTCTGCACATAATTGTTAAGACTCTGTTGTATGCCAGGTATCAAGAGACACTAGAAAAAATTCCAGGAGAAATGCAAAAGCTCGTTGTTCTTTTAAAAGAAAACTCTTTAAATTAATGATGGTGCTATGTCCATTCTTGTACACTAGAAAATTTGAGAAGAAAAAAAAAATCAAAACCTCGGGGTTTCATGATATAATTCTAATTTTGAATACTTCTACCTACTAACCTTATTATGCAGTAGCATTTCAAATTAGTCAAAAGTATTTAAACTGTATAACCTTTAAGTTTATTATTAAGCCAATTTACCTTCTCCGCATTTCTACTATACATTCAGGACTAATATAAATCTCCCTTAGTTAGTACTTTATGACAATATGATTTATATTTTTTGTTCACATGCTATTTAAAATTAAAAGACAAAACTGCCCCTGTATGAGTAATCCCCTACGTACCTCCACTCAGATAGCTGGGGAGCGTGTAGGTCTTAACATCAACTTTAAGAGAAATAGTTTGAGCGAAGATGCAAACCGAAGGTAGGTGCTGGTGTTTAGCAGTGCCTCTCCAGTGCCCCAGCAAGTGCACACATTGCTTGTGGGTGACCTTTTATGGGTGACTGTGACCCTCTTGGCGTAGCTTTCTATGCTGGAACACTTGGGGACTTTATACTTATAGGAGAAAATGCATATTGTACAGTCTTATATGTGTCCAGCAGGAAACCCTGTCACTAGACCAGCTGATTGAAATCTGTTGACTACTTTTTTCCTTCTGGGTCACTTAAGGGATGACATGAGTTGAGTCTAAAATTGTTTGAAGTCATAAGGACCTCAGATAAGCAACACTGGAAAGCACACATTACCTCAGAACTTTATTTCAGTGAACACAGGAGGGTTCGGGTTGCAGCGGTGTTACGCTGGGTAATTTCTGCACATCAGTGGAGCTTTCCAAGTTGTTATTTGCCTGAAAGGGACTTTTATTCTTTGTTCACATTTTCCCTTCATGTGCATCTATTGTAAAATTTGGAAATAGACCAGAAAGTTCTGACTCTATAGAGAACAATGTTAACTGCTCCACTCTGAATTCTAGATCTGTCTCCTGTCTACATCCTGTAACCTTTCAGAGGGTTGTCTGGCTGGTAAATACTCTGTAATGTTCCATGTCCTGAGCCATGTACCAGCTATGATGGAAGAGAAATCAGCAGTGAGGCTAGTATTCACACTAGATCGAGAGAACCAGCATAAATTAAGTTAGGGGAATAATGAAAGCAAGCAGGAACAGTCAACGAGAGGTCACAGACCACAGAAGTGAGGAACCAAAGTTCATAACAAAACCCAGGGCAAAAAGAAAGCAACTTGGATCTAGGACAGTTCTCTTACTGTTGTGTGGTATATGGGAGAGGAAAAAACACAACTTACAGCATCTCAAGGAAAATATGGGTCCTTAGCCACATGTCAGATTTCTTGCTGAAGCCTCCTCTCCCCATACTCCAATAGCAGAACAGACTAAGAATGTATTAAATAAGACTTTCATTTATTGGTACTTTCCTCCTCTCATGGGAAATTCCAAGAATGTCAGCAGCTCTTCTTTCATTATGAAGTTTTACTTGTAACTGAATTTTGCAAGTACAGGCAAAATACAGACTCTAATGAGTCAGACACATGCGTATGGATTTAGTGTTAAACTAAATTTGTCCATTTACTGGTAAAAGTGTTTTTTTGAGAAGATGAACCTGGGTGTCCCTTAAAAATACAATATTGGTGATTACAATGTACGGGCATCGAGTACTGGGAGACTCAAATTTTAGCCGTTTCCAGTTCCTGATGAGTTCCTTATTATCAGAGAGCATTCCCATTGAACCAATCTCTATTTTTGGACCTCATTCATTATTCAGAAGGAAATGTATGAGAACCGTAATGCTTTGAACACTCTATAAACTGAAAATGCGAAAGCTTCCTGACTGATTGAGCCTATTCTTTTGCCAGAGCAATAAATGCTTTAAGATGCGTGTCTGCTCGGAGATGTATATTTAACTGCATCTGCCACACAGACATTATGGAGAAGTTCCCCTGTCCAGACACTGTGCTATGCCTAAGATTCAAAGCTGACTCCATGTGACAGATGCAGCCTGTGCCACGAAAGCAGCCAGCAAGGGCTGGGTTCATTCGTGATAACAGCAAAACTGTGTCACCTCTGCTTTTTCAATGTAAAACGTGGAGCCCCATGTTTCCAGGGATCTTGTAGTCTAAAAAGTCAAACGTGGGGATAGTCAACTGACATTCCATAATGTACTCAAGCTACCAGGAGGACTAGGGGCAGAGAACTTTCGCATGTGGGTTAGGAAATAAGATACAGTTGATGTCCAACTTGGAGACACGTCTTGTAGGTAGAGAACTAAAGTCAAACTAATATCAAACTAGCATGTTCTGATAGGGTTGCCAGCGACAATGAACTGTGTCTTTTTTATTATTATTAACTTGAGTATTTCTTATATACATTTCGAGTGTTATTCCCTTTCCCGGTTTCCGGGCAAACATCCCCCTCCCCCCTCCCCTTCCTTATGGGTGTTCCCCTCCCCATCCTCCCCCCATTGCCGCCCTCCCCCCATAGGCTAGTTCACTGGGGGTTCAGTCTTAGCAGGACCCAGGGCTTCCCCTTCCACTGGTGCTCTTACTAGGATATTCATTGCTACCTATGAGGTCAGAGTCCAGGGTCAGTCCATGTATAGTCTTTAGGTAGTGGCTTAGTCCCTGGAAGCTCTGGTTGCTTGGCATTGTTGTTCATAAGGGGTCTCGAGCCCCTTCAAGAACTGTGTCTTCATGGTAGCTCTCTGGATAAAACATTTGAACTCTTATTAACAAATAACAAGGCAAATACAGGGGTCTACATCTGTAAGACAAATCACACGTGAGAGCTGAGCTAGAAACAACTGACATACGCATGTAGGAATGTTCTCTAGGGATGCAAGAGAAGAGTGAGCTAATAAGGGGGGGCATAACTAGATGATTCCATAGGGTGCTGTTTACTGATAGAAAAGGAACAAAAGCAGTATAAACCAAGGGAGATGGTTGAGTGGTAAAGGCACTTCTCACCAAGTCTGATGACCCCATGTGCTTATTGTGGTGCACACACATGCCCACATGCATAAACATACAAAATAATATGAACAACATTTTTAATTAAAGAACTGGTATATCTGAAGCCAAATGAAAGCACAGCAAGACACAAATATTCAGACCGAGTGCATAAGAACAATTAAATCTGACACGAGCCCTACAACCCCAACTACAAAAAGATGATGCTGGCCCATGGGGAGTTTGAAAGGGTGGCACTAGTAATGATACTGGCAAGATTCCTAACTAGTGCTAGGCATAGCGGTACACGCATGTAAAGCCAGCGCTTGGAGGCAAAAGCAAGAGGATCAGGAGCTCAAGGTCATCCTGAGCCAAATAGGGAGTTCAAGACTGGTTTGAGCTACATGCAATTCTGTCTCAAAGAGGAGGGAAAGGAGAAGGGAAGAAAGGAAGGAAACAAGGTAGGAAGAAAGGAAGGAAGAAAGGGAGAAAGGAAAACAGAAACACAGAAAGTAATATACTGCCAATTGAGCAAAGACAAAAGGTCAAAATTAATTCTCACAGGAAAGATTATTAGAGAGCTTTATAGAGGAGGAACAGATCTCCCATTTATCAGAGGGAAAATATTAATATAATGAGATGATCATGAAGGGGAAAGTCAGCTCATTTTTCAAGGTATGAGAGAATGAGGATGCAGAATTTGTTAATGAACTAAGAAGTTTCCCAAGGGGAAAATGAACATTAAGGCTCTATAGAGAAGATAGATATCCCCATGTATAGATGTGATAAATGGGCTGCTATAGTGGCAGAGTGGGTGCGAGGACAGAGAAGCCTGGGAGAAACGGAAAACAAGTGAGACCACTTGATTAAGGGTTCATGTGCAGAGTAAGACCAAAGTCGAAGCCAGCGTACGACCTGTGGATAGCAGGGGCAGGAGGGAAGACACGCAAAGAGAGTGAGGCTTTCATACAGCATGAGCCTGAAGGCAACCAGATGAGAAAAGGAGTGGTGCAAAGGCAAGAACAAAACACAAATTTCTAATACACATGTTCTTAAATTTTTATACGACAAAAAGACAAAGAAAAATCATTAAATTTGGTTGTTTTGTTTTGAGAATTCATAAAATACGTTCTGGCCAGAGTTTACCCTCTCCCATTTCCACTCAGATCCTCTCCACCTCCTCACCTTTCCAACTTCTTGCCTTCTTTCTCTCACTCTCTCTTTAGAAGACAAACATGCAAATTAAGAACAGCAAACAAATCAGAATGAATAAATAATAACGTGAAAAAAGACAAGAAATACAAACCCAAAATAAACCATAAAAACACAAAATCAAAGGACGATGATATATAAACAAAAGATCAGTAAGGTAAAAACATAATGCCCAAACAAAGCAATATGAGAGGAAAACTAGGCACATTGCAATCTGTATAACCACAGACGTTTGGTATAGAGGAAAGGACTATGGGAAAGGGGAAATCTTTCAAGAAAAGGGAAATAAAATATGTAGTTGTGGAGATACAGGGGACAGAGTGGAACAAAAGGATTAAGCAGAGATGGGAAAGAAGAGAAGAGAGAAGGAAGGACAGCTAGCACTATAAGTTTGGGGTGGGGTGTGTCATATAGAAACCTACTACAGTTGAAACTTCTTAAAATATATACCTATATGATTGAATCTAAATGGAGTCACTAAACAACAGGGAAAGTAGTGCCCCAACTACACATCTTTCCTCTCCAAGTGATACTTTCAGTACCAGGAATGGGTTACATCTAATTGAGTTGCCAACCAGTGTTGATTCCATGAGGTCCCATGGAATCCCCAGATAACACAGGCTATTGGCAAAGCTACTTATCAATTGCTTTCTACAAAGTGATGGTAAGGTCCTACTGCGGAAGACAGCATGTATGTATCTCACTGAACTCAAAGAAATCAGACCGGTGCCCAATTAGAGCCTCGACTTAAAATTTTCAATACAATAATATTATTTGTGGTGGCTAGCACTTTAAAAGTTAACTTTACATAGATAGCAATGAATAGCCTAGTAAGAGCACCAGTGGAAGGGGAAGCCCTTGGTCCTGCCAAGACTGAACCCCCAGTGAATGTGATTGTTGGGGGGAGGGTGGTAATGGGGGGAGGATGGGGGATAGAAAAGGGGAGGGGGAGGGTTTAGGGGGATGTTGGCCCGGAAACCGGGAAGGGAATAACCATCGAAATGTAAATAAGAAATACCCAGTTTAATAAAGATTAAAAAAAAGTTAACTTTAGGAAATTTTAGAGAGCAAGTTAAAGGCAAAATGAATAATGTAAATTTTTCAGAAAAATTGAATTAAGTAAAATCAGGTGAAAAATATGAATAGTGAAATTCATTAAAAACTCAGGTAAACACAGCAGTTTCCATCCCTTAAATGGAAATATGTATGCTTACTTTTTCTAATTAGTACCTGGAATACTTAGCCACTTAATATAGGCTATAAAATTAGGAAGCATGTTTTCATTTGTGCAAGTACAATGAACCAAAACACAAACCATCTCAGTTATGCAGCCATTAGCCAATGTGAAAGCAAACCCTCAGACTACCAGAGTAGTTTACACATGACCCAAGCAATAAGGAGAGTGAAGTAGATAGCTCTCAGCGATCCGGTTCTAACATTGTATGATAAACATGGGTAAAAAAAAGGAACCTAAAATACAAGACATAAACCATGTGCCAAAACATCCCAATGATGTAATCAAATAAATCCAGGGGCTGTTTGGTTTTTGTCTTATCACTGTTGTTTGTTCTGTGGTTTGGCCTGTTTGCAGTTCTGAAGTTTGAGCTCAGCCTCTCACACATGTCAAAAGTACTCTCCCACTGAGCTGGATAGGCAGCATTTGAAAAGTGTTTGTGTGAGGTTAGAGGTTTACCCAGGTACCTAGCCTGGCCTTAAGCGGTTATCCTAGCAGGATAACATGAACCTTAAACTCATGAACCTCCTTTCTGGGTTCCCTGAGTAGTGGGACTTTAGGCTTGAGCCATCAGGCCCTGCCAAGCTTCTTTAAAATAAATAATTAAAATAAGCAAATCTGGAAAAATAAAATGAATAAAATACAATAAGCAAATCTCTTAAAATCATACTTGCCAAAACCTAATTGACAATTAGAGAGTAAACACAACTTATTAAAGTTGATTTTTCTTTTAAAAGAACAGAGAACAAATAAATGTGCCAATGATAGAAATAACAATAGCTGGTTTTCAGCTAAAACACAAAGTACTAAAATTGACTAGTAGAAAGTTCAAAGAAATCGTAGACGTAATTCATACAGATGTGATCAAATTGCCTACCACCACACAGAGACTGCGCAGAATAGACCGTATCCCCCCAAATGCACCTAAACTAGATAGATCATGTAGATTTCCAAATCTTTAAAATATGGGCAGCCCTGATGATACAGAGAATGCTGGGTGTCCTGATACAGTTCCAAAGTGTGCTTCCTTCATAATTTAAAGTTAGCTCTTTAGAAAGTAATTTGTTATTCCATGTTAAGTATTTCTTCTAAGCGCCATGCCAAAAAAACTTTTATACATTGTCACAATTCATCTGCGCGGTATGAACACCTTGGGGAGTGTATACAAACCGCAATGGCAGTAAATACTGATGGACAGGAAGGTGTGTGTGCGCACGTATGTGGGGATGGGATGTGCCCCCACTCCAAAAAAATGTGTAGCAAACCCTCCTAGGCCCCAACTTTCTTCCACAAATAAACAAATCCATTACCAAAGATGTTGGTTAGCTTTGTTCAACAGAGTATGACTCTGTGATACCCTAACTTTCAAATGTCGTCTCAAAAGTACTCACTATATCGTCCCAAGTCTAAAAACCCTGTATATTACAATACTGTCGTAACCACTTGTACAGTTGTGATATAAAAGCAATAAAAACTACTTCTGGTGATATAGATCCATCTAATTTGGCTGAATTTAAAAGTACACAGAAAGAAAGAACAGAACAATATATTCAAACTTAATAAATAAACTACACTAAATAAAATGCATTAAATAATATGACACTATGGTGTTTTAAAATAAAAATAACAGAAAAAATAATTGAGCACACACACAAAGTGAAATATTTGTACACATTCTTTATCCCACTTCTAAAGAACAAATCAAGAACACGGGAGATCTTTAAAAATATAGTAAACAAGCTTTATTTTACATGCAATGCTAAAATAAATACTTTCTTGATTGTTCAACATTTATAGAAATCATTTAAACATCCCCCCAAAAAAAACAGTAATACTGTGTTTTTAAAATAAAACAAATTTTTTAGGGTCTGAGAATATAGATGAATGGTAGAGCCTTTGATTAATATGTAGAAGCCCCCTCTAAAAACCCAACTCCCCTTTCTATAATACAATAAGAAATAAGAATGCTATATTTGATGCCATGTTTATAGTTTTAAATGCCTATTATAAAAGAAATTGTTGTCACAAATGTGTCCTCATCAACATAAAATAGAAAGAGGTAAAACAGGGAAACCTGGCAGTTATTAGAATAAACAAATTAAAAACCGCAATCAACTGAGAAGAAATTGAGCAAGAGCCTTAGTACGTTCAACATCTTATACAGCTCAATAGCAGTGAAGTCCTAGAGTAAAATCATTTGCCAATGTTGACTCAGAAATGGGGAAAACTTAACTGAGAAACTGGAAATATCATTAAAGAATTACATCATTTTCTGACTGAGGTGGAGGGTACCACAGAACTATGAATATAAGTATTATCTATTCATAGGGAAGTGTGAAAACATGACCTTTTAGCCAAGCACACCAGTAGGTTCTAATCCAGGGACTATTACTTCCCTAACCATGCTTTTTGACCACATTGTACTCCAGGCATGAATTCGCTCCTGTGGAACAACTCTCAAATCCAATCCAGAGAACGTGGTTACCCCTCACATACTGTCATGTCAGCATTGCACAGTGTGCAGATCTTGCCTGATGGGTCAGTATTATAGCTTGCAGGGTCCACATAGGTGAGAGCACTGATGCAACCCCCTCCCCCTGATTACAGGCTGAACAGCACTTTCCAGCACCATGAAAACGAGCCAGCGGGGAGAGTTTTCTGACCAGTTCAAGACTGATTTCTCAATGTCCTGCAACCTAAGTGGGAGGTGTCTTAGCAATAAGGCCTTTCCATGGAGTTACATTGGACAACCAAGAGTAATGATGATAGCCTATATTGTTTTGGGTCCTGCTGGGACCTCCCTGACCAATAACTCATAGAAAGGTAATCCATGCCCTGGCGATAAGGTTTTCATTTAATAATTCATGTTGTGTGGGAGTAGCATTGCTCGCCCAGGCAGGATTCCTCTGTTCGAACTTCCTTTGTTGTTATTGTTGATATATTTTCAATTAGCTCACAAGCTAGTAGTGTGTCTTAAGGCTTCCTCATAAGACCTGAGTTTAGGTTAATCTGCCTGCTATCCTTTTTCATCTCCCACTCTCGGTACACCAATCCCCACTTAACCCTTTAGCTCCCAGCATTGCCCCCATTGTTTCATACCAGGAATATTCTATCCACACTTATTATATTTCTTACATGGGTTGCAAGATCACAGACTCCCCTTATTTTGGTCAGCCTTCCCCTTGCCTGTTCATTTTCCTACACCCATCACTCTACTACCTGCCTGAGCCTTTCTGTTTCAAATATCCCCCCTCCGTGTTTTCACTTCACCTTTATCCTAAAAGACCCTCTCCCTAATTGCACCCCTCCCTCCCAATAACCCGTTTAGTTCCTTGGATTACATCCATTTACTAGCTTAGATTCTTATTGCAATAGGGATGAAGTTTTCACAGAATAAAAATAGGAAAAATGAAATTGAAAAGAGCCAAGCCCATGGGCTGGAGGAATGGCTCAATGGTTAAGAGCACTGGCTGTTCTTCCTGTGGATCTGGGTTCAATTCCCAGCACCCATGTGTCATCTGTCTGGGATTCCAGTACCAGGGTTACTGACATACTGACACACACACACACACACACACACACACACACACACACACACACACACACACAGGGAGAGAGAGAGACAGAGAGAGAGAGAGACAGAGAGAGAGACAGAGAGACAGAGACAGAGAGAGAAACAGAGAGAGACAGAGAGAGATTTGTGTAAGTAAAACACCAATGAAAATAAAATAAAAATAATTTTTTTAAAGTTCTTTTTTTAAAAAAAGAAAACAGCAGGGCCCAGACAATTCTACAACTGAGTCACAAATCCTCTAGTAGGAGGACAAAACAGTGATCCCCTAAGATTTATCTTAGTCATTTCTTAGGGAAATCCTTCACTTCCTTTCTTTTAAAGATGCTATTTCATCTTAAAAATACAACGATCTTTCTTTCAATGAATTAAAAGGAGAAAGAGCTAATTGGTTTTCTTTTTAATTTAACTTTTTTAGATTTGCTTACTTCATTTTATGTGTAAATGATTTGCCTGCACCTGTCTGTGCATGACCGATGCCTGTAGACGTCGGAACAGTCAACTAACTACCCTGGGGATAAAATTAGCACGGTGTGAACCACTATGTGTACCCTGGGAAGTGAACCCAGATCCTCTTCAAGAACAGGGAGTGTTATTCATCCATAAAGTCATTTCTCCAACCCTCTATAATTTATCTTTAAAGTACCCTAACTGCATTTAGACAATCAGTAGAGACCCCACACAAACCTTCTGATGACATCTACCCAATGCCCACCTGCTCCCTGCCCATATGTTCTCTCTGACACTACATATCATTCCCCCTATGTGCTTTCATTGCAGCCCTTCTTGTTTCCTCAAGAGTGCCACATTAGAGACACTCCTGTCTGTTTTCCTATATCAACACATTTTCTATTTGTACTGAGTCACGCTAATGAGCCGAAATGGCAGTGTATTTATACCACCAATATGTACATGCGTGTGTGCAGGTGCATATACCCTATATAAACGTGAGTAAAATTCTCATGCGGTGTTTCATTTGATCTTCAGCCTCCATTGATATCCCATTGTTCTCCTTTTCACAACATAACCCTGTAAAAACAATTACGTCCAGCTTCTCTCTTTGCCTTCTCCCCAAAGCTGGTGCACTGAGATACTGGGAAGAAAATCCTCACAAAATACCCTAAAGAACTCACCAGCAAGACACACATTGTTAAACCCAATGGTTCACTGAAGCCTTTATTTTATTCAGATTCTTAGAAACATTTGAGACCCTTGATGGCCATTTTACTTGCTGTCTACAGTAAAGCTCAGTTTCCCTGGGTCCGCTTATATCTTCTCCATTCCCCGTACTGTGCCTCCCTTGCCTGTGATACCCCAACCTGTTAGCGTACTCAGGACTTTTGGATTTCTGCTGTCCTACAAAGTTCACTGTGATCTCCTTGGCTCTTCTTAATTACCACGTACAGGCTCATGATACTGAAACTTGTATCTCCTGCTTAGACTTTGTTTATTAACTCCAGATGATACGGATAATCCATGTTACATCTAAGGCAAACTTTAGCGACATCTCTCACTCTCCTTCTTCTCAGAAACCCTGTCTACATCGTCAACAAATCTGTCCATGCCAGCATAAAAATATATCAAGTTCTAAGTCTCCACCTACCACCGTCAGCCCTCAGCCTACACCATCATCACCTTTTGTCTGATATGCGGGATGGCCTCCTAACTGGCCTTATTTCTGCCCTTGCCATTTTAGTTGGTTGTTCAGCAACATGACAATCTCATCAGCACAGAAGTCAAGTCGTAACACTTCACTCTTCAAACTCCACACAGAGAAATAAGGGTTTTTTTAATTACCTACAAAACCCAGTATCTTTGCAAATTCTTCTACATGTTTTTCTCTTATTTTATTTTCAACTATACTTCTCTCAAAGATGTCAAACACACACCCACATCAGTGATAATGGACTCTGTTGTTAATAAGCGGTCATCTTCTCAAAGAGAAGTCCTTGCCACCTTTACTTTCCCTTTTGCAGGTAGTTTTCCAAAATATCAGGCATGCATTACTTTCCTGAAATGTTTTTCTTTCTCTCAGTGTGGAGTATAAACTATCAGCTCCACTCTGCACGTAGCTTCTCAAACAGTGCATGCAATACAGTGACTATTAGTGAATAATTAAATGTTTGAATGATTGATGCGTCATTTTTTTGAACATCTTTCTTCATTCGCTTTAATGAATAAGAACATCTTTCAATTAGCATGTCAAGATTGTGTATGCAAATATGGCTTTTAAGATATAAATATATTCAACGCCAATGTGGTAAATACTGTGAGCTATCTCAAAGGTAGCTTGATGTATTTTTCAACCTAACATTTTTATTTATATTACCTTACAAATCAACACTGATTTATTGACTAGTAGCATAATTAGAAGCTTTTAATAAAGCCAAATGAACTACTGGGCCTCATTCTTTTATGTAGCATGGTACCTCGGGAGGCTCTGAACTGCTTTTTGAAAACTTGTGTGCAAAGCTCAGGGCCTACGTAGGTTCTTACCAGGTTCTTGCTTCTACAGCAAGATTCAAGTCACATGAGTCTGTGCACCAATATCAAATACATTATAATATTCTGCACGGCCTTGGGCTCATCATCTCTTCTTTCTTGTAGACATTTTACTTGTTTTCAAGTCAATACAACTATTGCGAACCTCTGGCTATGTCATTAAACTGCTCCGAAATCTCTCTGCCTCTTGTTTTATTATTAAAATAAAATCCAAGCTTATGAAGCAGGTGTGTGAACCTCTGGACTCTGCGTGCCACCTGTTTTCCCAACATTAAATTTTAATGTTTTCTACTTCACATTCCAACCATATTGTCGTGTTTACTGCCCTCTCTCACAGTTTTTACCTGTTTTCTTTATAACATTTCTGAATCTGGAAGATGTCAGGAGAGCTCGTATTAAGGTTGTAGCAGCTGATGGATAATCACCAAAAAAAAAAAAAAATGGTGATTTTATTACTGCTTTGAATGCAAGCTCTCAATTCTGTTGAACAAATTTAAGATTATGTTTGCCCATTTTTCACACCATCATTGCCCTCCAGGATTATGATGTCCTTGTCATCAGTTACATCCTACAGGTCTTCTTTTCAGGCCATTTCATCGAGCTGAGTTTTGTATATTCTCAGTATGGTTTGTGAACTAAATGAAGGCCTGTGCATCTGTCCTCTTAAATTCTTCTTTGGGAAGATGAAATATCTCTCAATTATACTATCTCCTCTTTGCTTCTGCTACTTATGGAATGACAGGGGGAAAGGAAGATTAGATGTTAGGAAGGGAACAAAAAAATCTTTCCTTACACAGGAACTGTGGTCAGCTTCTTCCTCCTTCAAAAGTACCATCTAGAAACCTAGCAAATTAAAACTCACACCCCTACCCAACAAAATGTCCTCAGTGGCCCCACTACTCCCTTCAATGAGAACTCGTATCTGACATAATTCATTTTCCACCCCTTGTCTCCGAGTTTTTTTTTTAACTCCTTATGTCTACTGGCATACATTTTTAGATTTTGTACATGCATATTGCCCACATAATTGCATCACTTTCCAGCTTCTCCTCCTGGAAAAGAGGAACTTCTCCCCAGAACTCAGCCCTGCTCTTCTTCCAAAGTAAGAATCTTAGGATTCTTACTTTGGAACCCTAGGTCAGAGCATCCCAGGTTGGGAAACCCCTCCCATATCACTCACTACTTGAACTGCCTGAATTACTTATTCACTTTCTTTTCCCCACAAATAGACTTTGAACTCTTTAAGCCAATAAGGAGGCTTTTACCTCAATAACCGTAAGTGCTAAGCATAGTGCTAAGTGGTTTGTATCCATTTATCTCACCAACAAAATGATTCCTCATTTTCTTTTTCTTTCTTGTTCATCCAAGAAGAGCCCAGGGCAAGTATAGAAGAGCATGGTGGAATTCAATTTAATCAAAAATGGGATTTCAACCTTTTAATCTTTCAGGTAATAGAGTGAAAAATCCAGACTTGGCTACCCATTGCCATTCTTTCACAAAGAATACATGGTGAGGGTGTCTGTAACTAAAAGCTATCCGTGAAAGGGTTTTCATTTATCCCCACTATAAAATGGAAAATAAAACAGACACAAATGATCTGTCATAAGTGCAAATTTTCTAACAAAAGTTCTTCATAACAGTTTGCTGTAAAACATGAATTACCATCCTGATTGACTCTCTCTCTCTCTCTCTCTCTCTCTCTCTCTCTCTCTCTCTCTCTCTCTCTTCCTGCTGCAGAGACATTGTCCTTCTGCCATGGCCATGTTAAATATTCACACTGATACAAAAAATATTTACATTGATAACAAAAATTGCTTTACCATACTGTGAGAACTATGTAGATTTCTACAGACTTTTAATGCCTTTTATTGAGATTATTCAAATATATATTTAGTCAGAGATAATCTCTTCCAGGTCCTCCCAGTTAAAAACTCCATCATCTTTAAGCCCCAAATAGTCTTAAACTAATAAAGAGTTCTCTTTTGTACAGCCTTTACTTTATGTCTCTGTGATCACAAAATTGGCCAAATGAAACTTGCCCATTTACTACCAGCTCTTTCATCCCCTGGGTGATGCCAGCAGCCTCTGTGTGTGCATGCTCTTAAAAAAAAAATCTAAAAGTATCTCATTAAATACACCATCACACTCGCTCTTCTTCTACAGCGCTGAGGGAATCATCAATTGATTAATTTATATATGATTTTAATGATGTGGGTCCCTGCTTCTCTGAAGTAGAGAACTGTTTTAAAGTCTAAGATAGCTGAGACTTCATTACTTGTTGCAAAATAGAATTTATCTAAGTAGTAGAGTCCCACTGGGGTGCACTGACATGAGTGATTGCCAATGCATGCAATCTACTGCAACAAATGGTCGCGCTGCCTTCAGTGACAGTAGTATCTTCAAATGTGATTTACACTTATCGCTAATGAAAATTAGGGCACATTTTACACTTTCTGATTCTTCTCTATTCCTTCTGAGGCAATATGGCTTCTTAGCAAGACTCCTTTCACGTTTGCAAATTATGAAATAATATATGTGCCAGGCAATTCATGAAACTGTTTCTCTGAGCAGCTAGACCTGTGTCAATGGGCTCCTCAAAATCCCTACTGTGCTACATCCCACATGTCAATTTAATTACTTTTTATTTTAAATATGCTGAAGTCACTGTTAAGGGTTTATCCGAAGGCAATGGTTTGGTCTCCAGCTAACACCACCATAGCTCTATGTCAGAAGGTACGCTGTGTGCTGCGTGCACTGTTTGCAAGCCTTGAAACTCACCACAGATTAGTTTTCCCATTTTGCTAATGATGAAATTGAATCTCTGAGTCAAGGAATCTGCTCAGGGTCATTACTACTGAGTAACTGAGTCAAGATTCAAATGCAGGTCCATCTGACACCAAATCTGAGCTCTTATTCTGAAAAAAATAAAAGGAGTCATAATTAAGCATATGTGTAAGCTCTTACATCATAATTAAGCGTATGTGTAAGTTCTTACATCATAAATAAGCATATGTGTCAGCTCTTACGTCATAATTAAGCATATGTGTTAGCTCTTATATCATAATTAAGGACGTGTCAGCTCTTATCTCCTGTTTCTGCTCAAGAAAGACAAGTGCTGTGACCAAGCATTTTTCCCATCTAGTCAATGCCAAAAGACACTCTGACAGTGCTCACAGTGCTAGAAATCATGTCACATTTAGTTAGTCATTTTCCTTGCTTTGACTTCTGGCAGAGTCTTTCTCTAGAGTCAGGCTCAGTTGTTTTCCTCTAATGATGAGGGAAGGTAGCCTAAGGCTGTCCTGGGAACAGCAAGTTTATTTATCATCCTTTTCTTTGTTCTGTGGATAATATCCAGCATGCATCTCTGATTGGCCCCATGAGGAGCGATATGCTAATTTTTCCACTCCACAAGGAAAAACACTGTACAAAAGCTGGCTATTCCCTGATGTTATGAATGCAATTTTAAACAATTATAAAAAAGAATATACATGTCTTAGTTAGGGTCTTATTGCTGTGAACAGACACCATGACCAATGTAAGTTTTAAAAAGGACATTTAATTGGGGCTAGCTTACAGGTTCAGAGGTTCAGTCCATTATCAAGGCGGGAGCACGGCAGCATCACAGCATCCAGGCAGGCATGGTGCAGGGAGAGCTGAGTTCTACATCTTCACCCAAAGGAAGCCAGGAACAGCCTCAGCATCCTAGGAGGAGCTAGGAGGAGGGTCTCCAAGCCCACCTCACAGTGACACACATCCTCCAACAAGGCCACACCTTCTAATAGTGCCACTCTCTGGGCCAAGCATATGCAAACCATCACAATACATATTGATTGAAACTCATTTCTATACCAAAAATTTCATCGAATGGATTTCATCAGAATCAAATATAGTAAACAGTAGAACCGAATGTCAAAGGTTTCTGGAACCTCCATTAAGTTGGGAACCTGAAATAGTATATAACAGCAATAAGTGCTTCTTTTAAAAAATCAATTAAAATATTTGGAGTAAAACCAATTGTCAAGTACTTTGCCAGAACTAGAACCTGAATGTGAAGGTACCATTAGTTAAATGAAATAGAACATTTCCATAAAGTCTATATTCTTGAAGAAAATGTAGACAAAAACCTTTGTTTTTAAAAGTTGGACTCCCCAGCAAACAGCATACCAATTGGTTTTACAATGCCAAATAAAATGGTATTGTACACACAAGTAACATTATACAGAAAAATCAAGTTGCACATATATGTATGCAATAAATTAATAAAAGAAAGTGAATTTTAAAGAGAGAAAGGAAAGGTATACAAAAAGGTTTGGAGGGAGGAAAGGAAATGGGAAAGTGATGTGATTATATTACAATCTCAAAAAAAAATAAAAGAAGTCCTGTTAGGAGGGCTTCTTTTCATTAAGACAGAGAAGCGGGAATCGATTGGCACTGGTACTTGACTCTGGCATTGCCTATCTTTCTTATGTTCTACCTTTGATCCTCTTTACCAGGTTTTTAGCCAACACCACTTTCAGAGGTCTCAGTGGTTCCATCAAAGTAAAGGGCTCCACCATCATCAGCTCAGAGAACAACTTTTTCATCTGGAACTTGCAGCACGACCCTATGGGAAAGCCAATGTGGACTCGCCTGGGCAGCTGGCAAGGAGGAAGGATAGTCATGGACTCTGGAATATGGCCAGAGCAGGCCCAGAGGCACAAAACCCACTTCCAGCACCCAAACAAGTTACACTTGAGAGTGGTGACATTGATTGAACACCCATTTGTTTTCACGAGAGAAGTAGACGATGAAGGCTTATGCCCTGCTGGACAGCTCTGTCTAGACCCTATGACTAACGACTCTTCCATGCTGGATCGTCTGTTTAGCAGCCTGCATAGCAGTAATGACACAGTGCCAATCAAGTTCAAGAAGTGCTGTTATGGGTACTGCATCGATCTCCTGGAGCAGCTAGCAGAAGACATGAACTTTGACTTTGACCTCTACATTGTAGGGGATGGAAAGTACGGAGCTTGGAAAAATGGTCACTGGACTGGGCTGGTTGGTGATCTCCTGAGTGGGACAGCCAACATGGCGGTCACTTCTTTCAGCATCAATACCGCACGAAGCCAGGTGATAGATTTCACCAGCCCTTTCTTCTCAACCAGTTTGGGGATCTTAGTGAGGACTCGAGACACAGCAGCTCCAATTGGAGCCTTCATGTGGCCACTCCACTGGACCATGTGGCTGGGAATTTTCGTGGCTCTCCATATCACTGCCATTTTTCTCACTCTGTATGAATGGAAGAGCCCCTTTGGTATGACCCCTAAGGGGAGGAACAGAAACAAAGTCTTCTCCTTCTCCTCAGCTTTGAATGTCTGCTATGCCCTTCTGTTTGGCAGAACAGCAGCCATCAAACCCCCAAAATGCTGGACTGGAAGGTTTCTGATGAATCTTTGGGCCATTTTCTGTATGTTTTGCCTTTCTACATACACAGCGAACTTGGCTGCTGTCATGGTAGGTGAGAAGATCTATGAAGAGCTTTCTGGAATTCATGACCCTAAGGTAATTGATTCCTTTACCCCACCTTTCCTGGTTGCTATGGTAACTGTGTTTTGTCTAATTCTGTGGTATACCTGCCTTTCTCATTTGATTCAAAAACATTCTTTAAGTAAGGCTGGGGAGATGGTTCAGTCAGTAAACTAAGAATAGCATAAGATAAGGATCTAGGTTTTGTCCACAGAGCTCACATAAAAATTTTGGAGGCAAGGGTTGATGTTTGCTTCTAATCCCAGCACTGCAGGGGTGGGTTTGTTGACCAGTGAGTTCAGGAACAGTAAAAGACTTGTATATAAAACCAAGATGGATGGCATCCTGAGAACCTTCAAGGTTGACTGCTTGTATCTACATACACATGCATATAGAGGCAAACACACACACATACACACACACACACACACACACACACACACACACACACACACACACCCAGAGAGAGAGAGAGAGAGAGAGAGAGAGAGAGAGAGAGAGAGAGAGATTCACCTGTATGCATATATAAATATGATCAGGTACATCCAAATATTCTCTCTGCTGACAGCATAGGTCAGTTTAAAAAGTTTTACCCAATTAAACTAAGGGGATTATGGTTGCTCTCTGTTATTATTTCATTAAGTAAAACAGAATTGGGAGCATTGTGGATATTTATTTTAGAGATAATATTGCTTGTACAAACATCTATAAGTATAGCTTTTCTTGGCTGTTTAATCATCTGACAGAATGGCTATTAGGGAGTAGTTTTGCAGCACAATAACTTATAGCATTTTACCCACAGACATTTCTAACAAGCTGATTAATTACTTTTGGGGACAATTAATAGAAATAAATAAAAGAAAGCATATTATAAATAGCAAACCATTTATTTTATTGTTAAAATACCAAAAGAAATTGAAAGACCTGGCATTTTATCATAAGCACACAGTTGGGAGGAAACTTATGAAACCTGAAGGAGTTCTGAACTGAGGTAGCAAGATTAATTAAGGGCAGGGTGTTCTTACAGAGTAAGAAAAGTTGTATAGTCAGCCACTTTGGGCTAAGGAAGCTTCCTTACAGTATTATTAGAAAGTCCAAGGGCACTTGAGAAAATTCTATCTGTATTGGATGCCTCAGACATCCAACTCTGGAGATAGAAGGAAATATGGAGGGAAGACAAATACAAATCATGATGAAGTGATTCTTTTTAGTTTGACTGGACTTGGAGTGGCCTAGGGTGTATGTTCCCAGATATGTTTAACAGCGGATGGAAAGAAGACCTACCCTGAATGTGGGAAGCACAGCCCCATGGTCCGGGGGCAGGAAATGAATGAAAATAGTAAAATGGAGTCCAGATGAGGATTAACACATCTCTCTTTGTAGTCATATGATCAACTGTGCCACATTCATGCCATCATAGCTTCTTTGCAATTGTCTGTATCCCTTCAACATAAAATGAAATAATCCCTTCTTGCATTAATTTGCTTTTCTCAGATATTGAGCTACAAGAATAAGAAAGACAATTGGTACACTTAATACTCCTGTAACACTCAGGCCAGGATAGTCATATCGGTGTTCTCCCTAGATTAAAACAGTGTTCATTTTAGCCGGTAAGTAGACTCTCCAGCCTACCTAACGTGAACAAGGCCAAGGAAGCCATTGGAATCAGGTCTGAGGATATAGTGAAGGCCTTATGGAAATGCAGATCCTAAGCAGAGTATATCCAAATACATAGGAAATAGTTGGTATAGATGGGAAACACTGAGAACACGCCATGATCAAAACAAGAGGACCTAAGTCTAGTCTTTCTTTCTTTTTTTTTTTGTATTTAAGAGTGTCTTTATTCAGATAAAGTGGTAGGTTACAAAATTGAGAAATATTTTTACCAATTCTACACTTGACAAATAATATACAAAATATATAAAGACTCAAAAAATCCATTAACTGGAGGTAAAGAAAATAATAGTCTAATTAAAAGGGGGGTACAAATCTCATCAGAGAATTCTCAAAAATAACCATGCAAATGGCTGTGAAACACCTAAAGAAATGTTCAACATCCGTAGACATCAGGGAACTACTTTGAGAGATTATCTTACACTACTAGGAATATCCAAGATCAATGTTATATGAGATTTTATGCTGACAGGATGTCCGGAAAGGGGAACATTTCTCCATTGCGGGTGAGAGTACAAACATATCAGCCAATGTGGAAATCAGTGTGTCAGTTCTTCAGGAAGGTGGGAATTGATATACCTCAATATCTGGTTATATCAGCCACATACACAAAGGATGCTTTGTCCTACCACAGAGACATTTGTGCAACCATGTATATTGCAGCTGTATTCATCATAGAAATAATAGGAAGTAGACTAGATGTCTATGAACAGATAAATAGAGAAAATGTGAAATCTATACAATGAAATATTATTCAGGCATTAAAAATATAATCATAAAATTCACAGATGAACTGATAGGGCTAGAAAATAATCATTCAAATGAGATAACCTAGGCTGATAATGGCAAAGGTAGTATATATTCAATCTAATAAAGACAAATATATCACAAATCAATTATATGTGGACAGTATCTGTACAGTCTTTGATAAGAAATCTATAATCCACATAACCACAGAGATTAGGTATAGAGCAAGGGACTACAAGGAGGGAGAGATTTCCCTAGGAACAAAAAGTATAATAGACAGTTATGGATGGATAAAGAGGAGTGGGACTGGAAAGAGAGGATCAAATGGGTATGAGGGGGTCCATGAAGGGGGGAACATCTAAAGCAAGAGCCATTTGACGTGCCACAGGAGACCTATTACAGTAAATATTCCTAAAATATACACCTATAATATAGGTCCCATATGAAGGCAACCCAATGGAATTGACAATTATCAGTGTAGATAGAACCCTAACTACACACCTTTTGAAACTAAATGAAGCATTCCAGGAATGCTTTATATTTAATGAAGTTGTTGGTTCAAGGGTCCTTGTGAAACCCGCAAACCACCCACGCCATTACTAAAGCTATTTGTTGTTCTCCACAAAATGATGGCAAGGCCCTATTGCTGAACACTGTATGTATACAACTCAATGGGCATGGAAAAGTGGACTTGGTCCCTATCTAGATCTTTTAGCCTCACATTTTAGTATCAATTGTCCTAGAAAGTACTCTATATGCTACCAAAGAGGAAAGGTAAACACCAATCCAGCTACAATCCCTTCAATCTATAGCAGTCACTTGCAATACTGGCACAAGACTGGTTGGAGTACACCAACCAATACATGGTTAGATTTAAGGATACTATGAAGTCAAACACATCCTTTATCACGCTGGTTGTCCAAGAACCTTAGACTAAATACACCAGGGATCTAGGGGAAAAGCAAATCTTACTTTTCTCCTAAAACAATGGTTCTCAAACTGTGGATAGTAAACCTCAGAGGGGTTGCATATCAGATATCCTGCCTGTCACTCATTCACATTATGATTGATAGCAGTGGTGAAATTGTGGTAATAAAATAGCAACAAAATAATATCATGGATGGGAATCACCACATGAGAAACGGTGCTAAAGGATCAGAGCATTAGGAAGGTTTCAACCACTGTGCTAAAGTCATGCAGCAATGAGATGACTCCTCACAGCGTCCTGCTTACTGATAAATCAGTGCCTTGCTCAGCCCTTATCAAAGACGTTTCTTCCTGCAGTAGATAGGAAGAAATACAGAGACCCACAGCCAGACAATGTGCAGAGAACAAGACTCCTTGGAACACTCGGTCTTGAATTGCATATATCAAATCCCTCCCTTCTGGGTTCAGAAACCCTGCAGAAGGGCGGGTGGAAGGAATCCAGAGTGAATGCAGGACATCAAAGAACCAAGGCCGTCTAAACACGCCAGTCGTGATGCACAGTGAACTTATATTGATTGTGGTGGCATCCCTGGGGCCAACACAGGTCTGGCCAGATGAGGTCCCAGCATTGAAAGGCTTAAACACAAATCTTCCTCCCTGATTCAGAAGCTGTTTCCAATTAATAACCGCTCTCAAATGAAAATTAATTTTCTCCAACAGAGTTTCATTGGGGATACAAACCACTCTTTTTTTTTTTTTTCATCTTTATTAAATTGGGTATTTCTTTTTCTTTTTTTAAAATCTTTATTACATTGGGTATTTCTTTTTTTTCATTTTTTTTTATTAACTTGAGTATTTCTTATATACATTTCGAGTGTTATTCCCTTTCCCGGTTTCCGGGCAAACATCCCCCTCCCCCCTCCCTTTCCTTATGGGTGTTCCCCTCCCAACCCTCCCCCCATTGCCGCCCTCCCCCCATAGACTAGTTCACTGGGGGTTCAGTCTTAGCAGGACCCAGGGCTTCCCCTTCCACTGGTGCTCTTACTAGGATATTCATTGCTACCTATGAGGTCAGAGTCCAGGGTCAGTCCATGTATAGTCTTTAGGTAGTGGCTTAGTCCCTGGAAGCTCTGGTTGCTTGGCATTGTTGTACTTTTGGGGTCTCGAGCCCCTTCAAGCTCTTCCAGTTCTTTCTCTGATTCCTTCAATAGGGGACCTATACTCAGTTCAGTGGTTTGCTGCTGGCATTCGCCTCTGTATTTGCTGTATTCTGGCTGTGTCTCTCAGGAGCGATCTACATCCGGCTCCTGTCGGTCTGCACTTCTTTGCTTCATCCATCTTGTCTAATTGGGTGGCTGTATATGTATGGGCCACATGTGGGGCAGGCTCTGAATGGGTGTTCCTTCAGTCTCTGTTTTAATCTTTGCCTCTCCCTTCCCTGCCAAGGGTATTCTTTTTCCTCATTTAAAGAAGGAGTGAAGCATTCACATTTTGATCATCCGTCTTGAGTTTCGTTTGTTCTAGGGATCTAGGGTAATTCAAGCATTTGGGCTAATAGCCACTTATCAATGAGTGCATACCATGTATGTCTTTCTGTGATTGGGATAGCTCACTCAGGATGATATTTTCCAGTTCCAAGCATTTGCCTACGAATTTCAGAAACTCGTTGTTTTTGATAGCTGAGTAATATTCCATTGTGTAGATGTACCACATTTTCTGTATCCATTCCTCTGTTGAAGGGCATCTGGGTTCTTTCCGTTTTCTGGCTATTATAAATAAGGCTGCGATGAACATAGTGGAGCACGTGTCTCTTTTATATGTTGAGGCATCTTTTGGGTATATGCCCAAGAGAGGTATAGCTGGATCCTCAGGCAGTTCAATGTCCAATTTTCTGAGGAACCTCCAGACTGATTTCCAGAATGGTTTTACCAGTCTGCAATCCCACCAACAATGGAGGAGTGTTCCTCATTCTCCACAACCTTGCCAGCATCTGCTGTCACCTGAGTTTTTGATCTTAGCCATTCTCACTGGTGTGAGGTGAAATCTCAGGGTTGTTTTGATTTGCATTTCCCTTATGACTAAAGATGTTGAACATTTCTTTAGGTGTTTCTCAGCCATTTGGCATTCCTCAGCTGTGAATTCTTTGTTTAGCTCTGAACCCCATTTTTTAATAGGGTTATTTGTTTCCCTGCGGTCTAACTTCTTGAGATCTTTGTATATTTTGGATATAAGGCCTCTATCTGTTGTAGGATTGGTAAAGATCTTTTCCCAATCTGTTGGTTGCCGTTTTGTCCTAACCACAGTGTCCTTTGCCTTACAGAAGCTTTGCAGTTTTATGAGATCCCATTTGTCGATTCTTGATCTTAGAGCATAAGCCATTGGTGTTTTGTTCAGGAAATTTTTTCCAGTGCCCATGTGTTCCAGAAGCTTCCCTAGTTTTTCTTCTATTAGTTTGAGTGTGTCTGGTTTGATGTGGAGGTCCTTGATCCACTTGGACTTAAGCTTTGTACAGGGTGATAAGCATGGATCGATCTGCATTCTTCTACATGTTGCCCTCCAGTTGAACCAGCACCATTTGCTGAAAATGCTATCTTTTTTCCATTGGATGGTTTTGGCTCCTTTGTCAAAAATCAAGTGACCATAGGTGTGTGGGTTCATTTCTGGGTCTTCAATTCTATTCCATTGGTCTATCTGTCTGTCTCTGTACCAATACCATGCAGTTTTTATCACTATTGCTCTGTAATACTGCTTGAGTTCAGGGATAGTGATTCCCCCTGAAGTCCTTTTATTGTTGAGGATAGCTTTAGCTATCCTGGGTTTTTTGTTATTCCAGATGAATTTGCAAATTGTTCTGTCTAACTCTTTGAAGAATTGGATTGGTATTTTGATGGGGATTGCATTGAATCTGTAGATTGCTTTTGGTAAAATGGCCATTTTTACTATATTAATCCTGCCAATCCATGAGCATGGGAGATCTTTCCATCTTCTGAGGTCTTCTTCAATTTCTTTCCTCAGTGTCTTGAAGTTCTTATTGTACAGATCTTTTACTTGCTTGGTTAAAGTCACACCGAGGTACTTTACATTATTTGGGTCTATTATGAAGGGTGTCGTTTCCCTAATTTCTTTCTCGGCTTGTTTCTCTTTTGTATAGAGGAAGGCAACTGATTTATTTGAGTTAATTTTATACCCAGCCACTTTGCTGAAGTTGTTTATCAGCTTTAGTAGTTCTCTGGTGGAACTTTTGGGATCACTTAAATATACTATCATGTCATCTGCAAATAGTGATATTTTGACCTCTTCTTTTCCGATCTGTATCCCTTTGATCTCCTTTTGTTGTCTGATTGCTCTGGCTAGAACTTCAAGAACTATATTGAATAAGTAGGGAGAGAGTGTGCAGCCTTGTCTAGTCCCTGATTTTAGTGGGATTGCTTCAAGTTTCTCTCCATTTAGTTTAATGTTAGCAACTGGTTTGCTGTATATGGCTTTTACTATGTTTAGGTATGGGCCTTGAATTCCTATTCTTTCCAGGACTTTTATCATGAAGGGGTGTTGAATTTTGTCAAATGCTTTCTCAGCATCTAATGAAATGATCATGTGGTTCTGTTCTTTCAGTTTGTTTATATAATGGATCACGTTGATGGTTTTCCGTATATTAAACCATCCCTGCATGCCTGGGATGAAGCCTACTTGATCATGGTGGATGATTGTTTTGATGTGCTCTTGAATTCGGTTTGCCAGAATTTTATTGAGTATTTTTGCGTCGATATTCATAAGGGAAATTGGTCTGAAGTTCTCTTTCTTTGTTGTGTCTTTGTGTGGTTTAGGTATAAGAGTAATTGTGGCTTCGTAGAAGGAATTCGGTAGGGCTCCATCTGTTTCAATTTTGTGGAATAGTTTGGATAATATTGGTATGAGGTCTTCTATGAAGGTTTGATAGAATTCTGCACTAAACCCGTCTGGACCTGGACTCTTTTTGGTTGGGAGACCTTTAATGACTGCTTCTATTTCCTTAGGAGTTATGGGGTTGTTTAACTGGTTTATCTGTTCCTGATTTAACTTCGATACCTGGTATCTGTCTAGGAAATTGTCCATTTCCTGAAGATTTTCAAATTTTGTTGAATATAGGTTTTTATAGTAAGATCTGATGATTTTTTGAATTTCCTCTGAATCTGTAGTTATGTCTCCCTTTTCATTTCTGATTTTGTTAATTTGGACGCACTCTCTGTGTCCTCTCGTTAGTCTGGCTAAGGGTTTATCTATCTTGTTGATTTTCTCAAAGAACCAACTTTTGGTTCTGTTGATTCTTTCTATGGTCCTTTTTGTTTCTACTTGGTTGATTTCAGCTCTGAGTTTGATTATTTCCTGCCTTCTGCTCCTCCTGGGTGTATTTGCTTCTTTTTGTTCTAGAGCTTTTAGGTGTGCTGTCAAGCTGCTGACATATGCTCTTTCCTGTTTCTTTCTACAGGCACTCAGCGCTATGAGTTTTCCTCTTAGCACAGCTTTCATTGTGTCCCATAAGTTTGGGTATGTTGTATCTTCATTTTCATTAAATTCTAAAAAGTTTTTAATTTCTTTCTTTATTTCTTCCTTGACCAGGTTATCATTGAGTAGAGCATTGTTCAATTTCCACGTATATGTGGGCATTCTTCCCTTAGTGTTATTGAAGACCAGTTTTAGGCCGTGGTGGTCCGATAGCACGCATGGGATTATTTCTATCTTTCTGTACCTGTTGAGGCCCGTTTTTTGACCAATTATATGGTCAATTTTGGAGAATGTACCATGAGGAGCTGAGAAGAAGGTATATCCTTTTGCTTTAGGATAGAATGTTCTATAAATATCCGTTAAGTCCATTTGGCTCATGACTTCTCTTAGTCTGTCGACATCACTGTTTAATTTCTGTTTCCATGATCTGTCCATTGATGAGAGTGGGGTGTTGAAATCTCCCACTATTATTGTGTGAGGTGCAATGTGTGTTTTGAGCTTTAGTAAGGTTTCTTTTACGTATGTAGGTGCCCTTGTATTTGGGGCATAGATATTTAGGATTGAGAGTTCATCTTGGTGGATTTTTCCTTTGATGAATATGAAGTGTCCTTCCTTATCTTTTTTGATGACTTTTAGTTGGAAATTGATTTTATTTGATATTAGAATGGCTACTCCAGCTTGCTTCTTCTGACCATTTGCTTGGAAAGTTGTTTTCCAGCCTTTCACTCTGAGGTAGTGTCTGTCTTTGTCTCTGAGGTGTGTTTCCTGTAGGCAGCAGAAAGCAGGGTCCTCGTTGCGTATCCAGTTTGTTAATCTATGTCTTTTTATTGGGGAGTTGAGGCCATTGATATTGAGAGATATTAAGGAATAGTGATTATTGTTTCCCTTTATATTCATATTTGGATGTGAGGTTATGTTTGTGTGCTTTCATTCTCTTTGTTTTGTTGCCAAGACGATTAGTTTCTTGCTTCTTCTAGGGTATAGCTTGCCTCCTTATGTTGGGCTTTACCATTTATTATCCTTTGTAGTGCTGGATTTGTAGAAAGATATTGTGTAAATTTGGTTTTGTCATGGAATATCTTGGTTTCTCCATCAATGTGGTGCAGCCATCATCACACCTTTTCTGATGCCAGGCAAACTTCAAGTTACCAATCCATATGGTATACATATGATATACATTTCTATTACATAATATTCACTTATTTATTATTTAATTTTTACTCCATTTACATCCCAATCACTGAGGCACCTCCAAGTCCCTCCTCACAGAGACCCTCCCCTCATTCCCCCCATCCCCTTCTCCTCAGAGAGGATGGATCACCCCAACCTGACACCCACCCCAGGTCATCCCTCCACAGTGGCACATCAAGTCTGCAGGACTAGCTGCATCTTCTCCCATTGAGGCCAAACGAGGCAGCCTAGTTATGGGAAGAGATTCCACAGACGAGCAACAGCTTTAGGGACAGCCCCTGCTGAAGTTGTGCCCACATGAAAACCAAACTGCACATATGATCTGCTACGTATGAGCAGGGAGGCATCCTGAGCATGCTCTTTGGTTGGAGGCTCAGTCTCTGAGAGCCAAGGGTCAACATTAGCTGACTCTGTTGATCTTCCTGTAGAGTTCTATCTGCGTGCAAAACAGAGTATCATTAACAGTGTCAGGGATTGGTGCTTTCCCGTGGGATGGGTCTCAGGCTGGGCCAGTTATTGGTTGGCCATTTCCTCCACTCCTGCTACATCTTCGTCCCTGCATTTCTTGTAAACAGGACAAATTTGGGGTAGAAAGTTTTGTGGGTAGTTTGGTGTCCTTCTCCCTCCACTGGGGTTCCCGCCTGGTTTCATATCCTCACTGCTATGGGTCTAACCTAAGCTAAGCTCACTCCCATTAACTCCTGGAAGCCTTCCCAACCCCAGCTCTCTGACACATCCTCCAGATGGCCCAAACACCCCCAAATCATTGCCAGATGCAAGTTTCCATTCATTCTCATGGCCAACTGTCCCTCTGGCCTGTCTCCCCCTATGCCTGATCCTCAACATTCCACTTTCCTCTCCCCATCCCTTCTCCTACCACGTTCTCTCCCCATCTGCCTTCTATGACTGTTTCAGTTCCCCATCCTCACCAGGAGCTTCCTCTTTTTTTTTTTTTTTTTTTTTTTTTTTTTGCTACTTTGGGTCTGTGCAGTGTAGCATGGGTATCCAGTATTTTATGGGTAATTTCCACTTATATGTGAGTACATACCACGCATGTCTTTTGGGTCTTTGTTACCTCACTCAGGATGATATTCTTCAGTTTCATCCATTTGCCTGAAAAGTTTAGAATATCTTTGTTTTTGATAGCTAAATAGTATCCCATTGTGTAGATGTACCACATTATCTGTATCCATTCTTCAGTTGAGGGACATCCAAGTTGTTTCCAGTTTCTGGCTATTAATAATAAAGCTGCTATGAACATCATTGAGCAAGTGTCACTGTGGTAAAGTAGGACACCTTTTAGGTATATGCCCAGGAACGCTACAGCTGAGTGTTCAGGTAGAACTATTCCCAGTTTTCAGACAAACCTCCAAATTGATATCCAAAGTGTTTGTACCAGTTGTATTCCCATCAGCAATGGAGGCGTGTTCCCCACGCTCCCCACCCTCACCAGCATCTGCTGTCATTTGAGTTTTTGAACTTAGACATCTGACAGGCATAAGATGGAATCTCAGGGTCATTTTGATTTGCATTCCCCTGATGACTAAGGTCTTTGAACATATCTTTAAGTATTTCTTGGTCTTTGAGACTCCTCTGTTGAGAATTCTCTGTTTAGCTCTATACTCTGTTTTTATAAGTTATTTATTTATATTTTTATTTTAATTAATTATTTTGTTGACTTACATTCAAATGCTGCTCCCTTTCCCAGTCCCCCCTCCAAAAGTTCTTTACCTCATTGCCTCTCCCCTTTGCCTCTGAGAGGTTGCTCTCCCTCCCCACACCCCAGGCATCTCCCTTTTCTGAGGCATCAAGTCACTACAGAATTAGGTGCATTCTCTCCCACTGAGGCCAAACAAGGCAGTCCTCTGCTACATCTGTGTTAGGGACCTTGGAACAACCCCCTGTATGCTCTTTGGTTGGTGCCTTAGTCTCTGGGAGCTCCCAAGGGTCCAGGTTAATTGACATTGCTGGTTTTCCTATGGGGTTGCCATCCCCTTCAGCTCCTTCAGTCCTTCCCTAACTCTTTTGTAGAGGTCCCCAACCTCAGTCCAATGGTTGTCTGTGTCTGTATCTGTCTTAGTCAGCTGCTGGTAGGGCCTCACAGTGGACAGCCATGCTAGGGTCTTGTCTGAAAGCACAACATAGCATCAATAATAATGTCAGGGTTTAGTGTCTACCCATGTTATGGGTCCCAAATTGGACTGGTCACTGGATGGCCTTTCCCTCAGTCTTTGCTCTATTTTTGTCCCTGCATTTCTTTTAGACCAGAACAATTCTGGATCAAAAATTTTAAAGGTGGGTTGGTGACTCCACCTCTCCACTAGGGGCCCTGTCAATCTACTAGAGATAGTCTCTTCAGGCGCTATGTCCTCACTGTTGGACATTTTGGCTAAGGTCACTGCTATTGAGCTCTGGGATTCTCTCATAACCAAGGTGTCTGGGAGTTTATAGAGGTTCCCGATGCCACGCCCTGAGAAGCTGCATATTTCAATATATTTTTCTGGCCCTCTGGGCTTCTCTCCTGTCTCCCCCTCCCCCATACCTGATCCGATCCTGCCCCTCTATTCCTGTTCCTCTCCCCTCTCCAAACCAGCACCCCCTATATACTCTGCCTCCAATGATTATTTTGTTCCCCCTTCTACATGGGATTGAAGAATCCTCACTTGCCTCTTCTTCCTTGTTAAACTTCTTATGGTCTGTGAGTTGTATCATGCGTATTCTGTATTTTTTGGCTAATATCCACCTATCAGTGAGTATATACCATGCATGTCCTCTCAGGTCTGGGTTTCCTCATTCAGGATAATATTGTCAAGGTCCAACCATTTGCCTGCAAAATTCATGATGTCTTTGTTTTTAATAGCTGAGTAGTATTCCATTATATAAATGAACCACATTTTCTGTATCCATTCTTCAGTTGAGGGACATCTGGCTTGCTTCCCCATATCTGGCTATTACAAATTAGGCTGTTATAAACATAGTGGAGCATGTGTCTTTGTGGTACAGTGGAACATCTTTTGGTTATATGCCCAGGAGTGGTATAGCTGGGTCTTAAGGTAGATCTATTTCCAATTTGCTGAGGAACCACCAGAATGATTACCAGAGTGGTTGTACCAGTTCGCAATTCCACCAGCAATGGAGGAGTGTTCCTCTTTCTCTACATCCTTGCTACCATGTGCTATCACTTAAGTTTTAAAATTTAGTCATTCTGACTGGTATAAGGTGAAATTTGATGGTCATTTTGATTTGCATTTCCCTGATGACTAGGGATTTTGAACATTTCTTCAAGTGCTTCTTGGCCATTCAAGATTCCTCTGTTAAGAATTCTCTGTTTAGCTCTGTACCCCATTATTTATTGTATTTTTTAATTACATTTCAAATGTTATTCCCTTGTCTGGTTTCCCATCCATAAACCCCCTATCCTATTCCCCTCTCCCTTCTTCTATGAAGGTGTTCCCCCACCCATCCACGCACCCCTTCCTTCCTCCCTGCCCTGACATTCCCTGGCACTGGGGGATCCAGCCTTGGCAGAAACAAGGGCTTCTCCTCCCATTGGTGCCCAACAAGGCCATCCTCTGCTACATATGCAACTGGAGTCATGGGTCTGTCCATGTATACTCTTTGGACAGCAGTTTAAACCCTGGCAGCTCTGGTTGTTTGGTATTGTTCTTATTGCAAACCCCTTCAGCTCCTTCAATCCTTTCTCTAACTCCTCCACTGGGGACCCCATTCTCACAGTTGGCTATGAGCATCTGCCTCTGTATTTGTCATGCTCTGGCAGAGCCTCTCAGGAGACAGCTGTATCAGGCTCCTGTCAGCATGTCTTGGCATCAGCAATAGTGTCTGGATTTGGTGGCTGCATGTATATTAGCTGGATTGTTGGTATCTAACTTCTTCAGCTCTTTATAAATTTTGGATATTAGCCTTCTGTCAAAATATAGGGTTGATGATTTTTTTCTCGATATGTAGGCTGCCGTTTTGTCCTATTGACAGTGTCCTTTGCCTTACAGAAGTTTTTGAGTTTCATGAGGTCCCATTTATCAATTGTTGATCTTAGAGTGTGAGCCATTGGCATTCTCTTCAGGAAATTTTCTCCTGTACCAGTGAATTCAAGGCTATGACCCATGTTTAGATTTAGTATATCCAGTTTTATATTTGAGCTCTTTGATTCACTTGGACTTCTGTTTTGCACAAGGTGATAGATATGGATCTATTTGCATTCTTCTCCATGAGGGCATCCAGTCAGACCAGCACCATTTGTTGAAAATGCTCCCCCATTGTATGGTTTTAGATTCTTTGTCAAAAATAAAATGTACATAGATGTGTGGGTTTATTTCAGAATCTTTAGTTCCATTCCATTGATCAACCTGTCTGTTCCTGTACCAATACTATGCAGTTGTTATTACTATTGCGCTCTAGTACAGCTTGAAGTCTGGGATGGTGATACCTCTGGAAGTCCTTTTATTGTTCAGGGTTGTTTTAGCTATCCTAGGTTTTTTTCTCTCTTTATTTTCCATATGAAGTTGAGAATTGTTCTTTCAAGGTCTTTAAAGAATTGTGTTGTAATTTGGATGGGCATTGCACTGAATCTGTACATTGCTTTTGGCAAGATGGTCATTTGTACTATGTTAATCCTACCAATCCACAAGCACGGGAGGTCTTTCCATCTTCCTCAATGTTTCTCAATTTCTTTTGTCAGAGAGTTGAAGTTCTTGTTATATAGGTTTTTCACTTTCTAGGTTAGAGTTGTACCAAGATATTTGGTATTATTTCTGGCTATTGTAAAAGGGTTTTTTTCCCCAATTTCTTTCTTGGTCCATTCATCATTTGTATAAAGAAAGACTTCTTTGGTTTGGGAGACTTTTAATGACTGCTTCTATTTCCTTAAGGGTCATGAGTCTGTTTAAATAGTTTACCTGCTCTTGATTTAACTTTGGTAAATGATATCTCTCTAGAAAATTACCCATTTAATTAAGATTTTTCCAATTTTGTGGAGTACAGGCTTTTGAAATAAGACCTAATGATCCTTTGAATGTCCTCCTTGTCTGTTGCTGTCTCTATTTTCATTTCTGATTTTGTTTATTTGGATATTGTCTCTCTGCATTTCAATTAGTTTGGCTAAGTGTTTGTCTATCTTGTTGATTTCTCAGCTCTTGATCTTTTT
The DNA here is from genome assembly GCF_021556685.1 of Rattus norvegicus. Classification (NCBI taxonomy): domain Eukaryota; kingdom Metazoa; phylum Chordata; class Mammalia; order Rodentia; family Muridae; genus Rattus; species Rattus norvegicus. Next base: position 69,353,683 of record NC_141538.1, on the reverse strand, counting down.
GATTCTTTTTATTGTGTTCTTTGTTTCTAATTGGTTGGTTTCGACCCTGATTTTGATTATTTCCTGTCATCTACTCCTCTTGAGTGTTTTTGCTTCTTTCAGTTCTAGAGCTTTCCAATTTCTTTATGAAGGCACTTCATACTATTAACACTGCTTTCATTGTGTCCTATAAATTTGGGTATGTTGTGCCTTCATTTTCATTCAATTCTAGAAAGTCTTTAATTTTTTATTTCTTCCCTAACCCAGAGATAATTGAATATACAATTGTTCCATTTAAGTATGTAGGTTTTCTGATGTTTTTGCTGTTGTTTAAATCCATGGTGGTCTGAGAAGATACAAGTTGTATTTCAATTATCTTATATCTGTTAAGGCTTGTTTTCTGACTATATATTCAATTTTGGAGAAGATTGCATGAGGTGCTAAGAAGGTATATTCTTTTGTGTTTTGGGTGAAATGTTCTGTAGATATCTATGAGAACCATTTGATTCCTAATGTTGTTTGATTTCATTATTTCTTTGCTCAATTTTTGTCTGGATAACCTGTGGATTGGTGAGAGAGGAGTGTTGAAGTCTCCCACTATAAATGTGTGGGCTTTGATATGTGATTTAAGCTTTAGCAATGTTTCTTTTACAAATGTGACTTGTAAAACCACATTTTAAAAATGTTTGGGGCAAAGATGTTCAGAATAAAGATTTCATCCTGATAGATGTTTCCTTTGATGATTGTGAAGTATCTTTCCCCCATCTATTTTGATTAATTTTGGTTGAAAGTTTACTTTATTAGATATTAGAATAGCTACTTCAGCTTGCTTATTGGGTCAGTTTGCTTGGAAAACTTTTCTTCAGACCTTCAGTCTGAGGTGATATCTGTCTGTGTTGCTGGAGCGGGTTTCTTACATGCAGCAGAATGATGGATCCTGTTTCCACATCCATTCTGTTAGCCTATCTTTTTACTGGGGAAATGAGTCCATCGATGTTGAGAAATATTAGTGACCAGTGATTGTTATTTCCTGTTATTTTGATGTTGAGTGTAGTGTGTGTGTGTGTGTGTGTGTGTGTGTGTGTGTCCTTGTGTTTCACTTGTTTTGCTGGTATGGAATTACTTATTTCCTGTGTTTTTTTGGGTGTAGTTATCCTCCTTGTGTTGGAGTTTTCCTTCTAGTACATTCTGTATTGCTGGATTTGTGGGCAGATGTTTAAATTTGGCTTTGTCTTGAAATGTCTTAGTTTCTCCCTCTACAGAAGATGCGTGTTTTACTGGATATAGTAATGTAAGTTAGTATCTGTGATTTTAATTTCTTTTAGAGGTTGCAAGATATCTGTCCAGGTCCTTCTAGCTTTTAGAGTCTCTGTTATGTAGTTGGGTGTAATTCTGAGAGGTCTGGCCTTGCATGTTACCTGGCTTTTCCCTTGCAGCTATTATAGTCTTTCTTTGCTCTGTACATTTAGCGTTTTGATTATTTGTGACAGGAAGATTTTCTTTCCTGATCGAGTCTAATTGTTGTTCTGAAAGCTTCTTGCATGTTTATAGGCATTTCTTTGTTTAGTGGGGAAAGTTTCTACTATAATTTTGTTGAAAATATTTTCTGGTCCTTGAAGTTGGGACCCTTCACCCTCTTCTATTTCTGTTATTCTTAAGTTAGGCCTTTTCATGGTATCAAAATTTCTCAGATGTTTTGTGTCAGGAAATTTTTAGATTTAATATTTTCTTTGTCTGAAGTATCAATTTCTTCTATTATACCTATGCCTGAAGTTCTCTCTTTCTTCTTCCGTATTCTGTTAGGGATGCCTGTATCTGTTTTTCCTATTCTCTTCCTTAGATTTTTCTATCTCCAGGATTCCCTCAGTCTGTGCTTTCTTTATTGCTTCTATGTCTGTTTTCAGGTTTTGAACAGTTTTATTTATTTCCTTCACCTATTTAATTGTCTTTTTCTATATTTCTTTGAGGGATTTATTGGTTTCTTCTTCAAAGGCCTCTAGCTGTTTGATTGTGTTTTCCTATATTTCTTTGAGAGATTTATTTGTTTCTTCTTTAAAGGCCTCTATCATCTTTATAAGATTAGATTTAAGGTCATTTTCTTGTGCTTCAGTTGTGGTGGGATATCCAGGGGTTACTATAGTAGGATAGCTGTGCTCTGAAGGTGTCATGCTGCCTTGGATTTTGTTGATTGTGTTCTTTTTGAGAGCCTTTAGCTAGCTGGTTTCCTCCAGATATTCCTCTTATTAGCAAGTCCTGGGGTTTGGAGGTGGAGCAGGGAAAGCTTACTTCAATGATCCTGGTGTGGCAGACCTCTGGTATTATTGGGCTAGACAAAGGAACTCAGGAGGTGGTGCAAGTCTCCCAACAGTTGGCTGTGCCTCTGGAGATACATTGTGAAATGGATTGGCATGGAAGAGGCAAGGAGAGAGGTGGCCAGACAATCAAGGTTCAAGGGAATGGCAGGCCACTCAGGGAAGCTGAGTGTGCCCTGGAAAACAGGCAGGAGAAATGGGTGCAGGAAGAGAGTCTAACCTGTATGGTTCTGGCTTAGCAGGAATGATGTAGGTAGGTGGAGAGACTTAGACAATGGAGGCTCACAGGGATGACAGGGTGCTCAGGGGCCCTGGACATGCCCCAGAAGACTCCATGGGCAGGGGAAAAATCTCAATTGAATAATATTAGTTCATAAAACATCAGAAATTTGATCTACTGTTCTCAGCAACTGATTGAGTGGCCCAGAGCACTGGTGACATCTTTTGAGACTTCTCATGGACTCTCGTGTTGAGAACATAAAGTCTTTGCCACAACTAAACGAATATGAGAAATTTTACCTATATGCAGTTGCAACCATCCTGATGTGTGAAGTGAGCCGTAAGAATAGATTCAGCTAATAAAAAAAAATGCTTCACTAACTAGGAAAGTTTCTCTTAGTGAATACTTAGGGCTTTATTGGAATTCAGCCAAATGCAAATAAGATCTTTAGAATAAACAAAAGGAAACCTGGTAAAGAACAAGCATTCAAACTCTACAGCAGCATTATCATCTGCCATTTATCCTTTTCCCCATAGCCTTCAGATCCCTTGAAGATTGGATCTTGGTAGACTTATGTAGATTTTATGCAAGAATCTTGGCAATGTAACTTCACAATTAAAAACTGGAACTGAAAAACATTCATCCCATTCTTGTACAAAAACAAACTAATCTGTTTCTGGTGTGCATATTCTAGATGATTATCTTATGTAAAAGGCTGAACACAATTCTAAGTAGAGTTTCATTCATCAGAAATAGGTTACCATAAACCTGAAGCTGTGGTTATTCAAGGAGATTAAGAAGAAAATCAAACAGATAAACCATAGACAGCAGACTAGCTTCTAAGAAAAAAGAAATAGTTATGGAGCTGAAGAGATGGTTCAGTAAGTAAAGTACTTCCTGTGCCAGCATGAGGACCTGACTTTGACTCCCCATCACCAACTTAAGAAGCCATGCATGGCTATATCTTTTGCCCAGCATTGAAGGATAGAGATGCAAGGAACTGTAGGACTTGACTAGTCTTACTGAATAAGTGAGCTCCATATTCACTGAGAGTCCCTGTCTCAAAAAATAAATAGAAATTAATTAAGAAATAATCAATGTTGGCTTCTAGTCTCCACATGCACATGAGCAGATGTGGGCATGTACATTCAACATATACAGACATCACACACACACACACACACACACACACACACACACACACACACACACATCAGTTAATTCCCAATACCACCAAAATAAACTTTTTAGAAAATGAACCCAGTCCACAAGAAAAAAGGTCACCCAAATTGTACTGTGTGAACTTTGTGTTACAGCAATTCAGTTCTCAGTAACACAGACAAATCCAATATAAACATGCTCAGTCTGAAACAATGGATGAATACCCAATGAAAATTCATAAAGCTATATACTTCTACATGTTCTATTTAAAAGTCTCGTGGAGAGTTTTAGACATGTAGACACTCAAATTGTTTGGCCAAGCCAAGTACTTGATATTCCATTCTTGGAACCTCTAATTTGTAAAATAAATGTTGATTACAGAATTTTTTTTCAGACTTCATTCAGGCACATGGTATAATGTAATTTATGTAATTTACACAGATAAAGGTAAGATAAGAATAATTTTCAAACCCCTTGGTCACTCTATGTCATTCCTAAGTGAAAGCTTTAATGCTGTATGAGATGCCCAAGGAAGAAAGTAGTGGAAAGAAAATTGCTGTTTGGGAAAAGTTCCAAGAATAAGAAGTCCTGATATGAGGATGAGATTTTTGGAGAGATGATGTAGTAAAAATCCCTCCTCCTTTGCCCAGTGTCAAAAACTCGCAGGACCTTGACTACCTTTTGGTAGAATGAATTTCAAAAATTTAAAGTTGATATTATTTATATACAGTGCTTACTTCTACATGGCAATCAGGAGGACAACAAAGCCAGAAGTACTAGAAAATGTGAGTTTGGAAATGGTGTGTGTGTGTGTGTGTGTGTGTGTGTGTGTGTGTGTGTGTGTGTGTGTGCGTGCTTCTGATCAAACTAAACCTTGCAGGCAAATAAGATGGCTCAGCACATAAAGCTGATGACCTGAGCTCATCTCTGGAACTCTCATGTCCTGCTTTCTTTCTGATGCTCCAATAAATGCCACAGGACCAAAGACCTCTCCTCCCATTGATGCCAGGCAAGGCCATCCTCTGTTACTTATGCAGCTGAAGCCATGGGTCTCTCCATGTGTACTCTTTGGTTGGTGGTTTACTCCCTGGGATCTCTGGGGAGTCTGGTTGGTTGATATTGTTGTTCTTTCTATGGGGTTGCAAACCCCTTCACCTCCTTCAGTCCTTTCCCTAACTCTTCCATTGGTGTCCCTGTTCTCAGTCCAATAGTTGGCTGCAAGCATCCATCCCCATCTGTATTTGTCAGACTCTGGCAGAGCCTCTCAAGAGACAGCTATAACTGGCTCCTGTCAGCAAGCACTTGTGGTATCCACAATAGTGTCTGAGTTTGGTGACTGTATATGGGATGGCCTTTCCTTCAGTCTCTGCTCCACACTGTTCCTGTATGTTCTTTAGACAGGGTTAAAAATTCAGAGATGAATGGATGGCCCCATCCTCCAACTGGGGACCTTGTCTAACCTCTGGATACAGTCTCTACAGATTCTATCTCCTCTCAGTTAATGTCATCCTGTTCGGTCCTAGGAGCCTCTTGCTTTGCCGGCATCTGGGACTTTCTGGTGGTTACCCCCAGTTCCCTATCCCTCATTGCTATATACCTCTACTCAAGTACATGACCTTCTGTATATTATCCCCATTTCCTCCCATACCTGATACTGCCCCCCTTTCCCTTCCCCCTCCTCTTTTCCTCCCAAGTCCCCACCACTGACCTGACTTCTGCAAAGATTGCTGAGCCATTGGTGTGATAGGAATATTCCATTTAGGGCTGGACACCCAAGTCTTTATTCTCTGCATCTTGGTCATTTATTGGTCTCGCTGTTGCTCATCATCTACTACAAATAGAATCTTCTCTGATAAGGGTTGGTAAACTCCTTGATCTGAGGGTATAATAATTAGTCATTACAAACTGGTTTAATATTAAGCCCATTCAGTAGGATAAGAGTAGTAGATTCTCTCTCAAGGTCTATGATCTGTGTAGCCACAAATTCTTTGGCACAATGATGGTGTCAGGCACTTGTTTCATCTTATGGATCAAGACTTAAACCCAATCAAAAAGTGGTTGGTTACTCCCATAATCTGTCCCACTATTGAACCTGTGGCATGTCTTTTCAATCCCATTGTTTGTGTAACTCATAGAGACCACACCTGGATCATAGTGACAATTACTTCTCTCCTGCAATAGTGTGCACAACACTCTAGAACTATACAAGCTAGTCTGGAATAATGAAGTTTCCAGGTCAATACCAGCTTAATTTCTGCATGGTCTGTGACTCAAGTATGTGATGTCTTCAGCAGTAGGAATTTTAACATCAAGTCTGAAAAGTAATCAAGAGTAGTGGCAATAGCTTACAATGTTTGAGGTCTTTGGGACCTCACTGTTTAACTCCAAAAAAATATAACCCATTCATGTCACTGATCTTTTTATTTTTTATCCTCTCATGTCTAGTGTAGCTATTGTTTCCCTGTTATGCAATGACTATATTCCAACTCTTTTAACACATAGATAGATAGATAGATAGATAGATAGATAGATAGATAGATAGATAGATAGATAGATTTTAGGAAGTTTCTATAATAATATGTTTTGATATGACTTTTTGAAAAATATTTAGTGCCACTTAATATCTACCAGTTTCTTTCTTGTACCTTGCTTGTTTGTCTTCTACCTTAATGCAACACTTCCTATTTCATAATTCTCTTTTAACACCTTATACCATCTCCTTTCCCTAAAAAGCCCTCCCTAGTAGCCTCCCTAGTTAGAAATGTTCTGACATGTATGGGTATTCCAAATGAAATATAAATATCAGAAGATACAAAGCTAACTTACACAAATGAAAGAAAACATGGCACATTTGTCCTTCTGGGCCTGGTTACCTCACTCGGGGTGCTTGTTTCTAGTTCCATCCATTTACCTGTAATTTTCACAATTTCATTTTTTCTCAATAACTGGTTAATACACCATTTTTAAAAAAAATATACCACCTTTCATTATCCATTCTCTGGTTGATGGACATCTGGGCTTTACAGAATTGGAAAAAATTTACCAGCTACACATAAGACAGGGGGTTAGTATCTTTACATGATAAGGGAGTTTTTTAAAATAGACATCAAGAAGACCAGCAACAGAACATTAAAGGGTGGCACTGAACTAAACAGAGTGCTCAAAAGGTGAACTACAAATGATTGAGAAACATCTTTTAAATGTTCAGCACCCTAAACCTTCAGGGAAATGCAATTTAAAATAGTTATGATTTCATCTAACCCCAGTGAGGATGGCTAAAGTTGAAAAAGAAAGGAAAAGACAGCAAATGTTGCCATGGATATAATGAAAAATGAACAATTATTTAATGTTGATGTAAGTGAAAAATTGCTGTGGCCACTATAGATACCAATGTGGAGGTTTCTTCAATAGCTTTTCCGCAATACCCAGCTAATACCATTCTTAGGAATAGATGCCAAAAGGACTTTATATCCAACTACAGAGACACCCATACATGTTCATTGCTGCTGTATTCACAGTAGCCAGGAAGTAGAAACAGCACATATGTTCATGCATTTTGATTGTTAAATTCACTTTGTAAAACTTCAGCTTTGAAATGGGAGAACTTATTCTTCTGTTTTCAGACAACAACAGATCTCTTGAAGTTCATTTTGACATTTGTTTTTCTGCTGTAAATTTACAATTTTCCGAATTTGAACTAGTTATAATTTGTTATGTGCAATGTCCATCACATCCTGAGAACTTTCCCCTCTGACTCACTGTCTGCCTTGTTTTGCTACATATCTCTTCATCCCCTATTTAACAGATGGCTCTATTAACCACCTAAGAATCCTAAATCTGAGCATGGGATGCAAGGCTTTCCTTTTTTTTTTTTAATCTTTATTAACTTGAGTATTTCTTATTTACATTTCAATTGTTATTCCCCTTCCCGGTTTCCAGGCCAACATCCCCCTAACCCCTCCAACTCCCCTTCTATATGGGCTTTCCCTCCCCATCCTCCCCCCATTACCACCCTCCCCCCAACAATCACGTTCACTGGGGGTTCAGTCTTGGCAGGACCAAGGGCTTCCCCTTCCACTGATGCTCTTACTAGGCTATTCATTGCTACCTATGAGGTTGGAGCCCAGGGTCAGTCCATGTATAGTCTTTAGGTAGTGGCTTAGTCCCTGAAAGCTCTGGTTGGTTGGCATTGTTATTCATATGGGGTCTCAAGCCCCTTCAAGCTCTTCCAGTCCTTTCTCTGATTCCTTCAACAGGGGTCCCATTCTCAGTCCAGTGGATTGCTGCTAGCATTCGTCTATGTATTTGCTGTATTCTGGCTGTGTCTCTCAGGAGAGATCTATATCCGGCTCCTGTCGGCCTGCACTTCTTTGCTTCATCCATCTTATCTAGTTTGGTGGCTGTATATGTATGGGCCACATGTGGGGCAGGCTCTGAATGGGTGTTCCTTCTGTCTCTGTTCTAAACTTTGCCTCCCTATTCCCTGCCAAGGGTATTCTTGTTCCCCTTTTAAAGAAGGAGTGAAGCATTCACATTTTGGTCATCCTTCTTGAGTTTCATGTGATCCGTGCATCTAGGGTAATTCAAGCATTTGGGCTAATAGCCACTTATCAATGAGTGCATACCATGTATGTCTTTCTGTGTTTGGGTTGCCTCACTCAGGATCATATTTTCCAGTTCCATCCATTTGCCTACGAATTTCATAAAGTCATCGTTTTTGACAGCTGAGTAATATTCCATTGTGTAGATGTACCACATTTTCTGTATCCATTCCTCTGTTGAAGGGCATCTGGGTTCTTTCCAGCTTCTGGCTATTATAAATAAGGCTGCTATGAACATAATGGAGCATGTGTCTTTGTTATATGTTGGGGCATCTTTTGGGTATATGCCCAAGAGAGGTATAGCTGGGACCTCAGGTAGTTCAATGTCCAATTTTCTGAGGAACCTCCAGACTGATTTCCAGAATGTTTGTACCAGTCAGATGCAAGGCTTTCATATCCTCTTTTATAGAACTGCTCTCTCTCCATACCTATTCAATATAGTACTCAAAGTCCTAGCCAGAACAATCAGACAACAAAAGGAGGTCAAAGGGATACAAGTTGGAAAGGAAGAAGTCAAAATATAACTATTTGCAGATGATATGACAGTATACTTAACTGACCCCAAAAACTCCACAAGAGGACTCCTAAACCTGACAAACAACTTCAGCAAACTGGCTGGATATAAGATAAACTCAAACAAACCAATAGCCTTCTTCTACTCAAAAGATAAGTAGGGTGAGAAACATAGAGGGCTGGTATCCAATATATACAAAGAACTCAAGAAGTTAGATCCCAGAGAATCAAATAGTCCTATTTAAAAATGGGGTACAAAGCTAAACAAAGAATTCTCAACTGAGGAATATTGAATGTTTAAGAAGCACCTAAAGAAATGTCCAGCATCCTTAGTCATCAGGGAAACACAAATAAAAACAACCCTGAGATTCCACCTCACACCAGTGAGAATGGCTAAGATGAAAAACTCAGGTGACAGCAGATGCTAGCGAGGATGTGGAGAAAGAGGAACAGTCCTCCATTGTTGGTGGGATTGCAGACTGGTAAAACCACTCTGAAAATCAGTCTGGAGGTTCCTCAGAAAATTGGATATAGCACTACCTGAGGACCCAGCTATACCACTCCTGGGCATATACCCAAATCATGCTCCAACATATAACAAGGACACATGCTCCACTATGTTCATAGCAGACTTATTTATAACAGCCAGGGGCTGGAATCAACAGAAGAATGGATATAGAAAATGTGATAAATTTACACAGTGGAGTACTACTCAGCTATCAAAAACAATGATTTCATGAAATTCATAGGCAAATGGATGGAACTAGAAAATATCATCCTGAGTGAGGTAACCCACTCACACACAAAAACACCCACATATGGTATGCACTCATTGATACACGGATATTAGCCCAAAAGCTCAGATGGCCCAAGATACAATCCACAGACCACATGAAGCTCAAGAAGAACAACCAAAGTGCAGATGCTTCAGTCCTTCTTAGAAGGTGGAACAAAAATACTCATAGGAGGAGATACAGAGACAAAGTTTGGAGCAGAGACTGAAAGAATGGTCATTCAGAGACTGCCCAACCTGGGGATCCAGCCTACATGCACACAGACACCAAACTCAGTCTCTATTAGGAATAGCAAGAGGTGGGTTCTGACAGGAGCCTGATATAGCTGTCTCCTGGGAGGCTCTGCCAGAGCATAACAAATACAGAAACAGATGCTTGCAGCAAACCATTGGTCTGAGAATGGGTTACCCACGGGGGCGTTGTAGAAAGAACTGAAGGATCTGAATGGATTTGCAACCCTATAAGAACAACAATACCAACCAACCAGAGCTCCCCGAGTTTATTCCCTGGTAGTAAAGAGTACACATGAACAGACCCATGGCTACAACTGCATATGTAGCAGGGGATGAAGGCTGGATCTGCCAGTGTAGGGGAATGTCAGGGCAAGGAGGCAATAAAGGGGTAGGTGGATGGGTGGAGGAACACCCTCATAGAAGAAGGGGGAGGGGAGATGGAATAGGGGGTTTATGGATGGAAAACCAGTAAAGGGGATAACATTTGAAATGTAAATAAATTTTTAACTTAATAAAAAAGGAAAAAATACTGAGCTTCTATTGACTATAACTTTTTAAAGCATAATAATGACTCATTTTGTATAACTTTTATTTCTAGATCAAATTCTTTTTTTCTCTCCTTCCTTCCCTCTCTGCCTCCTTTCATTCCTCCAACCATCTTTCCCTTCCTTCAACCATTTCTCTCTCTCTCTGTCTCTCTCTCTCTCTCTCTCTCTCTCTCTCTCTCTCTCTTTCTCTCTCTCTCTCTTTGTGTGTGTGTGTGTGTGTGTGTGTGTGTGTGTGTGTGTGTGTGTGTTTTGCTTATGAGCATGAAATTTGGCTCTCTCATACTTGCAAGTTTGGAGGCAGAAGTTGGCATATTGTACTTTCTACTATTGTTCTCTAACTCATTTCTTGAAATTTGTATCTGGCTGATCTTGGAGTTTACCAATTTGTAGACTACCTGGTCAACAAGACCTCGGGATCTCTTTCTATACAACCCCATCAGAAACAGGGTCACAAACACATGCCTCCTTTCCCAGATTTTATGTTTTAGAGATCCACCTCAGATCTTCATGTTGTGCTAAAGATTCACCCCAGGTCTTCATGTTATGCTGGAGGTCCATCCCAGATCTTCATGCTTATATACAAAGCACTTTATTCACTCATTTACCTAGCATGAGGATAGATATTTTCTATAATCTCACTTGTTTTTGTTAAATAGTCTTAAAATTATAAAGTATTTCTTTAAGATAATATACTTGAAAAACAACAAAGAATAAAGCCTATTGACTTTAAAAGTAAGATTCATGGTAACCTGAATTTATACAGTCTGCCTAGAAATTGAATCTTAGAAGCAAAAGTGTTGTCCATGATGCTGATGACAGACAACTTACAGTGAATGAAACCCGTACACATTTCTTCTTGATACAGTTGTTTAGCGTGTAACCTGTTCATTCACACAATTAATGAAACTGTTAAGAATTAAAGGGGTGACATTTTAGCACCATTTCAATGCTAAGATCTATTGGTTTCAACCAACCATGTGAATCAGAAATAAAATTAAAAGGCTATGTGAGACAGGCCAATTTACAATTGGTTGATTGTTGCAGTGGGTAGTGGATGCTGGAAATCAGCTAGGTTTCCCCAGCCATGTCTCTCCTAAGCTGTATACAGATAACCCCAAAGGGTTCTCTTGCTATGCAAAGAAATTCAAGAGAGTGATTCTGTCTTTATTTCTTTTCTATAGCAATCTACGTTACACTTAAAATTAATATCTGTGCTTCACACAGTTTCTGTCCTTCCTGGACAGCTCCATGCTTCAGAGTAGGTGTGTTCCTGAAACATGGGGCCATAGAAGCAGGGTTTATGAAGATTTATTTAATAGAAGAATATACATATTCCACCAACACTAAACTGGCACTGTAGGCAATGCAGAAAATGTAACAGACAGAGGCAAATGCCTGAAGTTGGTTCCTCATACCTAGATAACTTCATTTTTAACCAGCAATGCCTCAGTTTGGCTTTTACCCAAAGATGTGGATATAGACCGCCTTACAAAATCCTATCACTGGCATCCACTGTACTAGTATATAAGATAGAATGAGGAAATTGCTTCATAAATAATCAAGTATAATGACAAAATAAAGCCCCAGCTCTTCTGAATGAGTCCTGCTAAAAGCACACAGAAGGACCCAAAATGAGATGTTTGCTGATTTTAACAAACTTTCTAGTATTTCTTTCTCAGCTTCTCACATAAAATGCTGCCTTTAGCCTAAGCCTCTAACAATGAAGGAAAGGGTAGCATCATAAAGAAGACAGGAGGCTGGTGTCACTGTTCAAGCACATGATAGTTCTGCTTTGGAAAATTTCCAGTGAACAGCCACATAAATGTTAGAAGTGAAATAGATCTGTGAGAGCCAGTGAACCTTGAACCAGAAATGCAACTTCACAGGATACTGGCCAAGCCCAATGAAAATAAGCATTATTTTCCAAAATAATAAAACAATGCCATCTTGGTTTATCTTCATGTAATAGCATGCTAATGCCCAGTAAAACATATGGATTCATATTATAAATGCTAGCTATGAAGAAGGAAGGATTACTCTAACTTCAATAAAAAGAAAATGCTAAAACAGAGCTTTAGGGTGAAGTAAACACACAGACACACAGACACAGACACAGACACAGACACACACACACACACACACACACACACACACACACATTTCTTCATTCTTTAATTTACCCTAAACAGCAGCTTCTATTTTAGCACCTTGCTGTGTGCCTGGCAATTTAGTAATAAGCTGAACAGACATTGCCCTTGCAAATTGGACTCATTGGAAAAGAAAAACATTCATCAAAGGAGCATGTGAGTCAACTAAGAGATTAAACTGAAATAAGTTTCTACAAAAAAAAAAAAAGCAATGCAGTCTGAGCCTTGTAGGACGAAGAGTCAGAGGAGACCCCTAGAGATGCCAAAAGGCGACAGACCAGTTGAGTGGGAAAGAGAGAGGAGAGCACTTAAGGGTGACAGGGGAGTATATGCAGAAATGATGCTATGTTGAAGCCTGTGACCCCTTAAGAAGTAGAGCTGGTATAAGGAGACCATTAAGGGTGAAGCTTTGTGTCACCCTGTCTCTAGCTCTGACAAGCCCTCTTTGCTCCCTGGTCATCCATGATGTGAATATTGCCACCTCATCTTCCTGCTATCACAGGTTGAACCACGCCACAGACTTGAGTGTCATAATTTCCCTGCTATAAAGGACCAAAATCTATCTGAAACCATGAACCAAATTAAATCTCTCCTCTCACATGTTTCTTTCAGGTATTTTGTCACAATGACACTAACCAATACCATAATTTAAAATATATTTAGTATGTTATATAATTATAGTTTTAAGGTTGTAATATATTTTTTAATCTTTAGAAATGATTCAAGGATTTGATTGTCTACATGTAGAAATCTTTAATAATATCAATAGCAATGATAATAAATGGAACAGTAATAACAGGAACAGTTATAATAATAGTAATGAAAATAGAAAAACCAATGCTCATTGACTACTCCTCATTTGTTATTTACTGGGGGATATGGACAGTTAGGGAGGGACTTCGTGAATGAGTCTTGCAAGTTTCCTGAGACCAATGACTCCCCCTTCCTTCCCTCAGGAGAGAATGTTTCAGTTCAAATATAATACCTACAAGACATCTTGCAGCATTTTATTACTGTATTAGTGCTATTCTATTGCTGTGAAGAGATATGTGACCACAGCAAATCATATGGAAGTAATCATTTAATTGGATGTGTTTACAAGTTTAGACCATTATCATCACAGCTAGGAGCATGGTGGCAGGCAGGCAGGCAGGCAAGCGCTGGAGCAGTAGCTGAGAGCTACATCCTGATCCACAGGCAGAGAGAGAAATATTGGGCATAGCACAGGCTTTTGAATCCTCAAAGCCCACCCCCACTTGCCAACAAGGCCAAAACTCCTAATTCTTGTAATCCTTTCACACAGTTCCAAAGTTCAAAGTTCAATATATCTTATGAGAATCATAGCGATCTCTTAACTCTAAGCCCCGGTAACACCAAAGTCAAAAACAGATCACAATCTTCCAACACACAAGGGCACAGAATACACTTTAGCATTCCAAAGGACACATAGGGAGGAAATACTGGACCAAAGCAAGACTGAAAACAACTGAACAGACTTCAGATTCTGCTTCTCTAATGGCTGATGTCAAAGTGCTCTTCAGATCTCCAACTCAGTTCAGCTTTGTTGACTGCAGCACACTTCTCCCTCTTGAGCTGTTTCTACCGAGTCTGCAGCTTTTTTCTTCTTCTTGGCAGGTATCGCATGACGGGCAAATAGTAATATTAACTATGTTCTTTTTTATTTTTTTATTCTCTCTCCCTCTCCCTCTCCCTCTCCCCCTCCCCCTCCCCCTCCCCCTCCCCCTCCCCCTCCCTCTCCCTCTCCCTCTCCCTCTCCCTCTCCCTCTCCCTCTCCCTCTCCCTCTCCCTCTCCCTCTCCCTCTCCTCCCTCTCCTTCTCTCTCACACACACACAGCCAATATCAACCAGTAATGACAACATTCTCCCTTTGTGCTAAGTCTTGAAAAGAAGTTAAGGATGATTTCTTGCCTACCAGTAGCAGATTTATTGACATCATGCTTTGACTTTAAGCATAATTTCTGGCTTCATGCTGTTTATTTCCCTTAGTCCACCCATTTTAAAATGTATGCATATATTTTCTGTGACTTTAAACAACTTTAGCGTATATTAACAACTATAAAAGTAAATAAACAATATTATTAACATCAAACTTGAAAATAAATTAGACCAATAAGTAAAAATTATATTCAATCTTTTAATCATTGAGGTACTATACATTAATAAAGTCATAATTTAAAAATAAAGAATTTTGGGGATAGTTTTGGTAAAGGCACAACAGAGCAGATGTTTTACAGTATTTTTAGAAAGTAATTTATGGTATATTTACAAATCAACTTGACCACTTGCTATCAACGTCTTAAAATGGTTCATACCCTCTTGCCTTTGACTTCTACTTTTATGAATCTGTCAAAACAAAATAATTTAATATGTGGACAGTAATTTATTGTTAAAAGTCACTACAGTTTTTATCAAAACAGGGAACGTTTGGAAACCATGTAAATATTTAATCACAGCAAAATTAATAAATTATAATTTTTCTATGCACTAATTAAGCCAGTAGGCATGGCTTTGAAGATCCTTTTAAGATGTAAGAACACTGAAATAAGTGAAAGTGAAAATTCAAGTTAGGAAGTTACACAAAATTTCCAATTTTAATATGCATACATAAATAAAGAAGGAAACTTGAAGTAAATAGACCATAATGCACAGAACGCTATGTATGTATAATATCACAGCACAAACTTCTGGCCACTAAAATTGTAGGAAACTCTTAATGTACTATTTCAACTCCATACTTTCTGCAATGTCTCAGCAGATGCGTGAAGTGAGAAGATGCTTAACAAAGCAAGTGAGCATGATAATAACTCAGACTGGAGAATGAACAGCCACTGTGTGATGGCTCTGTGTGAACTTCTGCTGTCTGCAGCCTCTCAGCTCCAGTTAGGATAATGACTTCTCCAGTGCGCAGCATTCCCACAGTAAAGCAGCCACACGTTAGACATACTTGGACTGCCTACAGAGACTTTCAGATCAAATTTTCATAATCACTCGGGCTATGCTCTCCCTAGGATTCAATACAATCTAAGTTGGTCACGCTGTCTGTCTGTTAATTGCTCATCTCTGCCTCATATGCCACCATATCATTATAACCTAGCACAGCATTAGGTTAACAGTGAGTGTTGTTCCATTAACAAATAAGTTTAAAGGTTGCAGCATCTTTGAATAAAGGTATAGCATTTTGCAGTGATCACCTTGAAGTTAATATTTTTGGTGTAGCTTTCCAAAATAGTCTCAGATACTATGAGGCAAAAATCAAGAAAGGTCCACTGAAGCGACAGTGTAATATGATGCCATGGGCAAAGTTCTGTCACAGGGCAGATCTGAATGATGTCTTCCTCTACTGCATATTGGCTATGTATTGTTTGGCAAGTTATGGAACCTCTCATGACTCAGGATTAGAGAGTCTGAATGAGAACTATCCAACTGACATTTCATTTTACCCATTATTAGATGGCAAACTCTGGTCAGAGAGACCAAATCTGTCTTATGCAACTGTAACTCTGGGGTCCAAGCAAATGGTAACCAATCACCTAGATAAGTGTCAAATAAGAAAAAAAAAGATAACTGTGAGGCCAAGCAAAGATGACCACCAGGAGTCCCGCAGGACAGTAGTCGGAGGGCACAGCAAAGTGAGTTGCAAAATTCATCCACCAAAGAAGGTCTGCAGTGTGGGAGTCAGGAGTCTAGACATGAACAACAATCAAAACAAAAATAACCTAAGGTCATACTCTGCGAAGTGGAGCTAAGGGTGAGACACACGAGCCTTAAGAAGGCCTTCTGAGGCAACCTGAGACAGATGATGCTGACCCAGGCTGGGTTGTTTGAATCCCTGGCAGGAGAGGTTGGTCTGAAATCTTTAGTGTTCAGTGCAGGTCAGGCAAGCTATGCAGGGCAACCATAGAAGCTGAAAACTTTAGGGATTCCCTTCCATTCCTGAAGTTTCTAACCAAGGAACTTTAGAACAGCCATCAAGTCTTTGCTAATTCTGGTTGATAAATGGAAACCAGAACAACTGGGCATGTGATCTGTTTATTTCTTCACCTACTCCTAAAATAATTTTCAGCTAGAGTCTTTTCAGAATTTTTTAGTAGTAACTGTGGTTTTATTGCTTCCAAATAGATACATTAATTCATACTAAATACAGAAAAGTATTTTCAATTAGACACCCTGATGAGCTTGCTTTAATGAATGTCTAAGATCATTTCCTCTGTTTGAATACAAACAGGAAGAGTGCCAACATTTTGAAAACCCTTCTCCTAAATAAGAGGAAAATTGGCTTATAGCTTTGTTTACATTATTAACATACTTAGCAGACACTATGTCTGTACATGAATTCTTTCTATATGAATAATGTCATGAGGTCTGTAAATGTTCACATACCATAAAATTGTAAACAATTATCATCAGCAAGTATGTTGACTCTCTTTCTGTAGAATTTATATTATATAGAATTGCCTTGTAGCTCAGTGGTAGGCTGCTTGCTGAGTGTATAGGTCGTAGAGCACTTCCCCCAATACTGCAAGAAAGAACTCTGTGAGTTCAAGGCCACCCTGGTCTACACTGCAAGTTCTAGGTCACTCAAGGCTATGAAAAAGACCTTGTCTCATAAACGGAAAAAAGTAAATGAAGGCTAAATCTATATTTAGAATTCAGGAGAACTAAGTTAATGATCATTTGCCCTGTAGAGAATCTTTCTTCCATGCTCAATAAGCACTTAATTACATGAAGACATTACAGTCAGTATCTCATAGGGGCTCTTTTATATCTAAACTATAGTTTTCAGCTCCACAAATATAGCTAATGCTGGATTTTTCTGGTTTAACTCATTCTGATCCTTAAGCAGACAGGAGTCAGTGTGATGCCACCACTGGTGTATTCACAAGCAAAGCCATGGTCTTTCAGCATTAGTGTGCTCAGTCTGGGAAATAGGGCCAGTTACATTCTTTTTTTTTTCTAGCCACAAACTGGTTCAGGCTTATTTCACCTACATACATAGTTCAGAAACATATTTTGTCAGAATCCATTAATATTTCCAGAGTGAGGAAGTACTCTTAACACAGCATTTTTTCAGAAACTGCCAACATAAAAAAAAATCAAATAAAAGAAAATTTAGCAAAACAAATGCTCCAGTTGGCTTTCCGTTTTTGTAATAAAACACTCTGACCAAAACTAAGTTGATAAGGAAAGGGTTTATTTGGGTTGCATCCCTAGATCATAATCCATCACTGAGGGAAGTCAGGACAGGAACTCAATGCAGGAACCTGGAGGTAGAAACAACAACAGAGCAATTGTTCTCACTGGCCCCGGCCACTTACCGACCAGGACACAGCCAACATTCTTACACAGCTTAGGCCTCACTGCCCAGAGACGATGCTGATGCTGCCCGCAGTGGCAACCAGACTGTCTACCACACACCGGTTTTCAAACAAGACAATTGTTCAATTGGGGTTCACTCTTCCCAGATGGACTCTAGGATCTGTCAAGTTAATTTAAAACATTAAGCAAGACAACAGCCAAAATGGCACCCATCAATATTTCTTCCTTGAATTATATTTCAACTGGTGATTCACTTCGTTTTGTCATGCATGGTCTGAAGACACTGAATTAATGAAGTGGAGGATGTTGATAAAGCACGTGAACAAATACAGCAATACATATATGTACCTTTTGTGGTTTGTATACTACTAATAATGACCAGTCATTATCCTGAAGGTCAAACATGACAACCATAGCTTCATAGTGATACTACAGATAAAGTATTTCGGATAGGAACTAAAAACATCAAAAACAACAATAATATCTGTTGGGTATCTATATTCCAGCTACTATGTGATCTGATTCAAATGAACGTTTTTCATGTAAAATTTAATTCATGCAATGGAAGAAACTGGACTAAAAAAAAAAAAGACAGGTATATTGTACAAGGCCACATAAGCAATAAATGGTAGAGGATTGTGTATAGCAATATCTGACTATGAATTATTCTGACTGAGTATTTAATTTACATACACAATAAGACTGTCCTCCTCAACTTGATTTATTCCAGCCAGTCCATTACCCAACCCTGGGCTTAAGCTGGAGAAGCTGCTTGCTTACACCACAAAGAAAATTCAAGGGCAAGTGCTGCTGAGGCTGCGACAGTTGAGTTTGTACCCAGGGGATGAAGAAAGCAGAAATCCAAGCCCAGGAGGATTAGTTCCTATCTCCACCCACCACTACCACTCCACAAACACAGTGCAAACCAACTCAAATGTTGTGTTTTTATTGAATTATCACTCATATAAAGGGTGTTCAGTATTAAAATTGTTTTTTAAAAAAGTCAAAGGCACCTTAAAATTCTCTTCCCACCACAGATTCTAGGAATTCCCCTAATAGTCATTGGTTTACATTAGGAACCGTTCTTCCAGAAGTCTCTCACTATACTGCGTGCATTTCAAGATAAGACAAATGGTCCCTGAAAGAGGTGAGAGTTCTGTTGGTTTCCTATGCAGGTCATTAATTTAGCCTAGATGATTCTGCTTACATTGAGAGTGAAAGACTATGTACTGCTGAACACCATGATGAATTTTATGGAGACACAAACCATCAGTTTTGTTGAAAAGGAGACCAAAGTAGAAGGCAGCCAGCACAGCTTTCCGCAAGCCTCAGCTCCCTGTCACTCTGAGTCTCATAGCGGAGGCTGCCTCTCCCTCATGTTTAAACGTCATCCATTACCTTTTCTTTTTCCCCCCACCAGGCTCAAATTCCGTTCTTATTCATAAAGTTTTATATAGATCCTTTCTTCTTAGAAGTCTGTCCCAAAGGATCAGCAGTTTTGGTATGTCCAAGACCACGTGAAGTATTGCAGAATTTCTGGTCCTACACTAGACCTGAAACAGAATATGCATTTTTAACAAGATCCCGGGGTGTTTTGTTTGTATGGCATAAAAGGAGGAATCATGCCCTTAATCTGCTATCATGTGATTGACATGCTTTCTCTTGCTTCTGACTTCATTCTTCTCCTTTACCCTTAAATCTAAGACACTTGGCTAGCACCAAGCTCTACCTCGCTGCCTTTGCATTGGTTCTCTTTATAACAAGCTCACTGTTCCAGTGTCTTCTATTCTTTGGTCATGGGAAACCTACCTTGCCAGCTACAATATTAGCCCAGCTTCTTGACGATATAGACAATAGAGCCAAGCAATTCTTTTTTTTTTCATTGTTCACACAACACAGAGCTCCCCCATCACAATGCTAATCCAAACCAGTATTTTTTCTGTGCCCTACACACTGGCTCATCTTCTAAACCATCTCAGAAAACAGCCCTTTTGTAAGCTGATTCATTCTTTTTTTAATATTTTATTTTATTGAATATTTTTATTTACATTTCAAATGTTATTTCCATTTCTGGTTTCCCAGTCATAAGCCCCCATCCCATCCCTCTCCCCTTCTTCTATAAGGGTGTTCCCCCTCCCTAACCACCCCCCGACATTCCCCTACACTGGGGATCCAACCTTGGCAGGACCAAGGACTTCTCCTCCCATTGGTACCCAACAAGGCCATCCCCTGCTACCTATAAACTGCTTCATTCTTGTCCTCTCTTTTATGAAGATAGTAGCTGGCTTCATCAGCTTTCTTATTGAACTATTATTAACATTTCTCACACAATTTTTCCCAACTTATACATCAATTGACAGACCTATTTTGAGCTTTCCTGGAGAAATTAAAGTTGCTGCCCCTGCATGCCCTAATTTTACTATTAGCACACTCTGACAGGGGTTCTTGTCTTTGACTGAATGCTAAGTAATAAAAAGCATTACGTACAAGAAAGATCATCTTCTATTTCAAGCCAGTGAGCTCCTTTCTATTTGTACACGCTTTTAGGAAACTGATGATTTTACTTCACTAATGATACCTGTCATTAATAATGACATACTCCACTATGAAACTCTTCATGGCTTCCTTCCTTACAGAACCTCAGTTTATTAGCCACATCCATGTGAAGCTGTAAACGCATTTAAAATGGAGGAGACTGAGACATAGAAGTGTAACACGATTTTTTGCCCAAGGTTCAAGCTGAGAATCAAATCCAGGTTTTCTAACTGCAGATCCATTACAATCAGCCAGTGCTCTGTGTTTATCATTTTTGTTAAATAATTTCCAAGAAGATATTAAT
Organism: Rattus norvegicus; assembly: GCF_021556685.1. Lineage (NCBI taxonomy): Eukaryota > Metazoa > Chordata > Mammalia > Rodentia > Muridae > Rattus > Rattus norvegicus. The sequence goes on along the minus strand of NC_141538.1, from coordinate 69,332,999 downwards.
CAAACAACTCTGAGGATGCCCACAGCTCCCAGAGTTTTCCTCAGCATTTCAGAAGCATTGTCTGAGAAAATCAATTACCAAAACAAATAGTAACTTCGTAGTATACACATTTGATCACTGTTGAGTGTGTATCTAGCATTGGTGAGTTGTGGGGTTTTTAGATGGCTTGAGTTTCAGGATGCTGATTGCTTTAAGTCAAGTATGAATTCAATCAGTCGGTACACCAAGAGCCAAGCTGAAGTCCAAGAATGTAGAACATATTTTGCTTTGTGTCATGTTCCAAGTGACTAATAGGCATTGAGGGCTCTCAGGGTTATAATTTCTGCTCATGGTTCTGGTAACTACATGAAATCCTTGAGTGGTTTATGATAGCAGAAGGTGAAATTATAGCTTCCCGTGGGCAAAAGTTGTTGAAAGGCTTTCAGCCATTGAGTACCGTAACTAGCATGTCCTCCATAGCAATTATAGGGAAAACTATATTAAATGCCTAGTCATATTGACTAATGACTTTAAACATAGAAATTATTTTTCAAAACGAGAATGGCAGGCAGGCAATTCATCCCTTCATCCACTCCATAAATATGTATAAGTCACCGATGTCTGGCCCTTAGATAAAGGCAAGGTTTACAACAGCAGACAAGTCTGATCTCTAACTCCACTTTCCAAGAACTTTAGTTTTTCCAAGGGAACCTGACATGAGATTGCCATAACCAGAAGGTGAGTGGCCTGACCATGATTAGAGTTCTCTGCCAACCTCTGGCCCTATACAGAAGAGGAATGAGAAGGTTTCCTCTAAAGGTTAACACAGAATTGATCACTGAGTGATGAATATGAATATTTTCTTCTTTGAGAATTTCATATATGCATACAATGAAACATAATCATATTCATCTCTCATTCTCACCCCTCTTCACCTCTTCCTTGGTGTCCTTCAATATGTCTCCTTTCCAACTTTATATCCTGCCCTTTCTTCACTTTAAAAATAAAACAACTAACCGAGTCCGGTCAGCGTTGTCCCTATGTGCGTGGATGTGGGGCCATGCACTAAAGCGCAGGCAACTCTCCAATGGCCACACCTCCAAACAAGGATCTGAGCCTGAATCATAAGGGAAATCAGAGAAGCACATTCATTGCAAGAAGGTAAAAAAAATGCTAAAGAAATAATGAAGGGACTTATAGAAGAAGACATAGCACAGCCACCCCTCCCCAACTAGTAAAAAGAGCTATGGAAAGACGCTGGAGGAAATAGAGGTAAATATGAGAAAGTAGCATATTAAATAATGGATCCAAGGCATCTAAGATATGAGTAAGATGGACATGATAGGGCTCTTCTATAATCTCATAAAGAGATAGAATAGAGGCAGGAGGATTATGAGTTGAAGGCCAGCCTAGAATATGTTGTATGACCCCACCTTGAGAAAAAAAGAGGGATGAGGAAAGGGGCAGAAATAAAGGTGGAGAGGGGATAAAAATAAATGGCTATATAAATTTCTCATTATGCATATTAATATAATTTGTGCACATAATCTAAGTGCATCACACTTATGTGTGTAATGTATGTATATATTATATATGCATATCATACATGTACTATGTGTGATACGTAATGAAACATATAAACTACTTGTAATATAGATTATACTGTATGCATATTTTACGTGTGTGGGTGTGTGACCAAAATGTTCAGTGATGAATTCCATTTGTGTGAAATGCCTCACTTACAGTCTCACAGGAAAAGAATTGATTTAAAGACTGTAGAAATAATATTCAAAGAGTAATTACGATGACAAAACCAGATAGGATCAGCAAATTCTGTGCCGAAGAGAACAATAGTTTCGGGATTCTAAAAGAGGTTATTCAATGTGAAACTCTTACCTAGGGGGACAAAGTGATTCACATTGGAGGAGAATACAAAGGCTGTCACCAAACGAATAGCAAATCTCAGTGAGTAAACACATAAGTCACCTCCCAATAACATCTCAGTATCATTTAAAGCAGCCAGGTTGTGCTATTACTTTATTGGTAACACAGCTGTCATTATGTCAACGTTTTGTATATTTCTCAGTTGAGAGCCCTAGATAAACCAACACAGTTTTAACATTATTAAATATGAATAAATCATTAAAGACAAATGTAAGCAAAGAACAAAACAGACACAAGTGAGACTGTTTCAGGATACGAAACTGTGTCAGCAGAGGGTGAAGGAGAATGCAAATTAAAGATACAGAACAAGAGATCAAAGCCCTTGCTTAAATCTGTGCCCCTGGGATCTAAATAAAGATCCTAGCTTAAGGAAAAAGTTGCTTGTAAGTATTTTGGATTCTGCTTCCCAAAAGTTGGCTTCAATTTTTGGAGCAATATTTTCAGTAAAAGCCTCAACAGTATGACATTTACAATAAACACATTTAACAGAAACCTCACCTAAACGTTAAAAGCTTGATTATTGTTATGTTAAAAAAGATGAAGAATATTTTAAAGTGTTCATCACAAATTCAAAATCTAAAATTATCCAAAATATTTATTTCCCCTTTGAAAAGCTATGCCTTAAGCAAATATTACCATCAAGTTACAAAAATACTAAACCCTTTCAGCCATTGTTATATCCTGACACAGTTATCAAAAGAAAGAACCTTACCACTGGCAATTGTAATTCTTTTAATATATTAGTTGGACATTGCTCCAACTAATATTTTAAAGAAGCATTTGAGGGCCAGCTTTAATGACCATTCATACTTGCAACATTTATGCATTAATATTTAGAGTGAAAAAAGCAGCATTTTCCAAAGACAATAATAAATGGAAATATTTGCGCAAATATTTTGCCTTTTAAAATCACCTTGGGCTGAATCAAGCCATGGAAAATTTTAGCTTAAAGGAAAATTCTTCTTCCTCACTCCACCCCCTACCAAGAAAAATCACAAGGATGTGAAAACAGAGGATTATAATGGGAGCTGCCTTGCAACATTAACTGCGGTGTACGTTCCCCTAAAAGCCATAATTCATGACTGCTCTACAGCCTTTTCCTTTCAGCAATTATGTATATTAGAGGAAAGTTTGAATACATAAAAAGTAAATGCTGATAGAAAGTCAAGCCTCATAAAAGACAAGTTTAATTCCATGACTTTTCCCTAAAGGCAAATGTAAAAACTAGCTAGATTGTCCATTTCAAGGTGTCCCGGGTCCAAAGATGTCCAAAAATTTATGCAACTACAGCCACAGGCCATTGTACAGGGTCTACTCCCTGGGAACCCTGCCAATCCATCACTGAGGAGCGATACATAGATTCCTGGAGGTTGGAGGCTGTAAACACGGGCTCTCCTGAGAACTCAGTACAGACGGCGCTGTTCTGTACACACACTGATATGTAGTTCTCAAAGCCCACCTCACTGTCTTCCCTTTTCTCCCTCTGCTTATGAAGTTCATTGGATAGCATAGAACACACCCACTGAGAACCACTCCATGTCATCCTGACCATGTTCTATGTTCACAACGGTGAAGAACATCACACTGTGCTTTAGAGGCAGGAAAGATGGCTCAGTGCTTAAGAGAACTTTCTGCTCCTCCAGAGTAGCAGACTTCAGTTCTCAGAACCCACATGGGATGTCTCACAATCTCCTATAACTCCAACTCCAGGGAACTGAATGCTCTCTTCTGATCTCAACAGGTAAACATTACACAAACACACACATACATACACACTCTCACACATATATAAACACACACATTCACACACACATACATATATACTCACTCAGACATACATACTCACATATACACAAACCTACATGCACACACATGCATACATGTACATACTCACATACACACACATGCATACATATATAGACACTAACACATACATACTCACATATACACACACCTACATATACACACATTCATACTCATATACACACACAAACATACAGAAATACACACATAAAGCAAAGTTTCAAAAATTATTATTATTATTATTATTATTCAATCATTTTTATAGTCCAGTTGTTATTCCCCCTCCCAGTCCACCCTCAGACTATACCTCATCCATTCCTCTCCCCCTACTCCAAGAGGATGTCCCCACACTCCCACACACCACCAGACTTCCCCACATCTTGGGGCTTCATGTTTCTCAAGGGTTAGGTGCTTCTCTCATTGAAGCAGACCAGGTAGTCCTCTGCTATGTATGCGTCAGGAGCCTCATACCAGCTAATGTATGCTGCCTGGTTGGTGGTTCAGTGTCTGAGAGATCTCAGAGGCCCAGGATAATAGACTCCTGGTCTTCCTATGGGGTAGCCCTCCTCCTTAGCTTCCTCCAGCTTTTCCTTAATTCATGCACAGGAGTCCCCAGCTTCTGTCCATTGGTTGGATATAAGTCTCTGCATCTGACTCTTCCAGCAGCTTGTTGGGCCTCTTGGAGGGCAGCCATGCTAGGCTCCTGGCTGTAAGCACTCCATAGCATCAGTAATGGGGTCAGGGCTTAGAGCCTTCCCTTAAGCAGAATCCCAATTTGGGCCTGTCACTGAACCTCCTTTCCCTCAGGATCTTCTCCATTTTTGTTCCTGCAGTTCTTTTACATGGGAACAATTCTGGGTCAGAGTTTTGACTGTGGATGGCAACCCTATCCCTCCACTTGATGCCTTAACATTCTACTGGAGATGGGTTCTACAAGTTCCCTTTCCCCACTATAGGGCAATTCATCTAAGGTCCCTCCCTTTGGGTCCTGAGAGTCTCTAATCTCCCAGGTCTCTGATACATTCTGGAGTGCCCCCCCAACCTCTTACCTTCCAAGGCTGCCTATTTCCATTCTTTCTGAGGGCCCTCAGGGCCTTACTCCTGATTCACACACACCACACCACACCACACCACACACACACACACACACACACACACACACACACACACACCCCTGATCATTTTCCCCTTTCCCCTTCCATGTCTCTCTCTCCCACCCAGGTCCCTCCCTCCTTCTGCCCCTCATGATTGCTTTCTCCTCCCTCCCAAGTGGGATTGAGGCATCCGTACTTGGACCCTTCAACTTGTTAACCTTCTTGAGTTCTGTGGATTGTATTCTGGGTATTCTATACATTTTTGGCTTATATCTGCTTGTTAGTGAGTACATACCATGCATGTCCTTTGGAGTCTGAGTCACCTCTCCCAGGATGATTTTCTAGTTCCAGCCACTTGCCTGCAAAACTCATGACATCATTGTTCTTAATAGTTGAGTAGTACTCCATTGTGCAAATGAACCACATTTTCTGTATCCATTCCTCCATTTGGAGACACCTGGGTTATTTCCACCTTCTGGCTATCACAAATAAAGCCTCTATAAACACAGTGGAACATGTGTCCCTGTTGCATGGTGAGGCATCTTTTGGGTATATGCCAAGAGTGGTATGACTGGGTCTTCAGTTAGATCTATTTCCAACTTTCTGAGGAACCTCCAGATTGATTTCCAGAGTCATTGTACAAGTTTGCAATCCCACCAACAATTGAAGAGTGTCCCTCTTTCTCCACATCCTTGCCAACATGGGCTGTCATCTGAGTTTTTGATGTTAGCCATTGGTATAAGGTGGAATCTCAGGGTTGTTTTGATTTCCATATGACTGAGGACTTTGAACATTTCTTTAACTGTTTCTTGGCTATTCAAGATTGCCCTGTTGTGAATTCTCTGTTGAGTTCTATATCCCATTTTTTTATTGGGTTGTTCAGTTTTTGGAGGTTGGCTTCTTGAGTTATTTATATATTTTGGATAATAGCCCTATATTGGATGTGGCATTAGTGAGGTTTTTTCCCAATCTGTAAGTTGCTAATTTGTCTTATTGACAATGTCCTTTGCCTTACAGAAGCTTTCCAGTTTCATGAGGTCCCATTTATCAATTCTTGATCTCAGAACCTGAGCCATTGGAGTTCTGTTTAGGAAATTTTCTCCCATACCAATGAGTCCAAGGCTCTTTCCCACTTTCTCTTCTTTTAGATTCAGTGTATCTGGTTTCATTTTGAGGTCCTTGAAGTACTTGAACTTGAGCTTTATGCATAATGACAAATATAGATCTATTTTAATTTTTCTACAAACCAAATGCCAGTTAGACCAGGACCATTTATTGAAGATGCTTTCTTTTTCCATTGTATATTTTTGGCTTCTTTGTCAAAGATCAAGTGTCCATAAGTGTGTGGGTTTTTCTTAGTCATCATTTCTATTCCATTGATCAACCTGTCTGTCTCTGTACCAATACCATGGAGTTTTTAATCACTATTGCTTGGTAGTATAGCTTGAAGTCAGGGGTCATGATTCCCCCAGAAGTTCTTTTATTCTTAAGTATTGTTTTCACTATCTTGAGGTTTTTTTGTTTTTCCATATGAAATTGAGAATTGCTCTTTCCATTTCTTTGAAGAATTGTGTTGGAATTTTGGTGGGGATTGCATTGACTCTGTAGATTGCACATATATACACACATATATACTCACATACACACAGATAAACACACACATACATGCACATTCACACATACAAAACACAAAAGCAAACATCCTTAATTTTTTGATTATTTTTGCATTCTTCCTCGAAAACTTTAATGTTTTTTATTTTTTACTTTTTTGTTTACTTTTACACCCCAGATTCTATTTCCCTCCCATCCACATTCTAACTGTCCCACATCCCATACTTCCTCCCTGCCCTACCCACCCCGTCTCCACAAGGATGTCCCCACCCCCACCAGACCTCTAAACTTCCTGGAGCCTCCAGTATCTTAAGGGTTAGGTGCATCTTCTCTGACTGAACCGAGACTGCGAGTTCTCTGCTGTGTATGTGTTGGAGGCTTTATCTCAGCTGGTGGATGCTGCCTGGTTGGTGATCCGGTGTCTGAGAGATCTTAGGGGTCCAGGTTAATTGAGACTGTTGGTCCTCCTACAGGGTCGCCCTCCTCCTCAGCTTCCTCAGGCTTTTCCCTCATTCAACAGAGGGCTCAGCAGCTCCTGCTCATTGGTTGGTTGCACAGATCTGCATCTGACTCTTTCAGCTGCTTGTTGGGTCTTAAAATTAAAAATAAAGAAGCAATTATTTGCTTTGAGTTTAAAAATAAAATAAGATCTAAATTCAAGTTTCAAGCCAGCAGTCTTGAATCTGGATTCTGCCAAATAATTGAGCTTTGAGATTCTAAAGAACTCACTGAAACACTGTTCCTCTAGCTTTATCTATATTTCATAATTATTTATTAAGTCTAAATCCCCCAACTTTCTTGTAATCTCAAAGTTAACAATCAAATTAGTGAAGAACAATTATTTTGAATATAAGAGCTAAGGCTTTAGTTCAATTATTTGTTATCCCTTTTAACAATAAATATGTCAAGACCGAGGGCATTCTATCATCTCCAGGAAGAATGACAGCAACATTCACAGCATTCAGAATTTATGCTTGGACATATATCTTCAGAGTAAAGCTCATTATCATTTTTAAATGGGGACTCTCAGAAGAATCCTAAAGGTATTATTGGGAAATATGAAATTGACAGACATATAAAAACTCTAAACAAGTAACATAAAATTTTGAATCTGAAAAATGAGACATATACCTATACACACACACATGCACATTCACACACAACTACACACATGAACATAACACACATGCATACATATATGGACATAACACTCATATGCACACACATGCATATGCACACATACAGACATATACACACATTCACATGCACACACATTCACGCACACATGAACATAACACACATACATATACATATGAACATAACACTAGTGCACACACACATATGTACATACGCATACACATACACATTCATGTAAGCACATGTACATATATATACAATGAACGTTTTGTATCCCTCATTATCTGATTAATAACCCAACCAAGCTACTTTGTGTGTAAAGACTGAAGGATAGAAAAAATAATGCAGGAAGCTATCATCCACAGAAAATTCATAATGAAGAAATGCTTAATTTTGGACATCTGATACATTCTTCAATGTTAGTATAATAGTGATGAGCAGAGATACCTCCCAATAAGTGTCAGTGTTCCTGTTCTGTATATCAAAAGTGGCTTTCCAACAGGCTTGCTTTCATCTCATACCAATGTCCCATGTGTATCATCTATGTGGGTATACATGTGTGAATATGTGTGTGCGCACATACACACACTGAATTGTGCTCATGAACATATCACATGATCCAGATAGCCTAAGGGTACAAGTAAGAACAATAAGAAATATGCTGGAGTCTGGGACAGGATCCTTCCGATTTTCATCTGCACTTGGAGTTGGCACTGTTCCACGACTCTCTCTGTACCTGGATCTTGCTGGGAGAGAGCTGGTCTCCCAGGAGTGCTGACACAACTGGCAGCACAGATGAGACCCCCACTTCTGCTCCGAGAGACCCATCCAGAGCCCTCAGGACACAGGAACCAAGGAATAGTCTGGGACAAGATCTTTCCAGTTTCCATCTGTGCCCAGTGCTGATCCTGAGCCACAGCTCTCTGTGCCTGGATCCTGCCTGGAAAGAGCTGGTCTCCCAGGAATGCTGACACACAGGCTTACAGGAGGGTCAAGCCTCTGTCAGAGACCGCAAGATCAGCTAACATCAGAGATAACCAGATGACAACAGGCAAGTGCAAGAACCTAAGCAACAGAAACCAAGGTTACTTAGCATCATCAAAGCCCAGTTCCCCCACCAAAGCAAGTTCCGGATACCCCAACACACCTGAAAACAAAGCTTCAGATTAAAAATCACATATCATGATGATGTTAGAGGACTTTAAGGACATAAATAACTCCCATAAAGAATTGCAGGAAAACCCAAACAAACAAGTAAAGAAATTTAACAAAATCATCCAGGATCTAAAATGGAAATAGAAACAATAAAAAATCACAAAGGAAGACAACCCTAGAGATAGAAAACCTAGGAAAGAGATTAGGAGTCATAGAAGTAAGCATTACCAATAGAATACAAGATATAGAAGACAGAATCTCAGGGGCAGAAGATACCATAGAAAACATTGGCACAACCATCAAAGAAAATGCAAAATGCAAAAGGCTCCTAACCCAAAACATCCAGGAAATCCAGGACACAATGAGAAGATCGAACCTAAGGATAATAGGTATAGAGGAGAGTGAAGATTCCCAACTTAAAGGACCAGTAAATATCTTAAAATTATAGAAGAAAACTTCCCTAACCTAAAGAAAGAGATGTCCATAAGCATACTAGAAGCCTACAGAACTCCAAATATAGATTGGATCAGAAAAGAAACTCCTCCCATCGCATAACAGTTAAAACACCGAATATACTAATAAAAAAAAGAATATTAAAAGTAGTAAGGGAAAATGTCAAGTTACATAAAGGCAGACCTATCAGAATTACACCAGACTTCTCAACAGAGACTATTAAAACTAGAAGACCCTGGGCAGATGTCATACAGACTCTAACAGAACAAAAATGCCAGCCCAGGCTACTACATCCAGCAAAACTCTCAATTACCATAGATGGAGAAAACAAGATATTCCATGACAAAACCAAATTTACACAGTATCTTTCCACAAATTCATCCCTAAGAAGGATAATAGATGGAAAGCTCCAACACAAGGAGGGAAACTACATCCTAGAAAAAGGAAGAAAGTAATCTACTTTCAAGTAACCCAAAAGAAGATACCCACACAAATATAATTCCATCCCAACAACAAAAATAATAAGAAACAACAATCAGTGGTCCCTAATATCTCTCAACATCAGTGGACTCAATTCCCCAATAAAAAGACATAAAGTAACAGACTGGATACATAAACAGGACCCAGCATTTTGCTGCATGCAGTAAACGTACTTCAGTGACAAAGGCAAACATTTTCTCAGAGTAAAAGGTTGGGAAAATTTTTTCCAAGCAAATGGTCCCAAGAAACAAGCTGGAGCAGCCATTCTAATATTGACCAAAGTCTTCTTAGAAGGGGGAACAAAAATATTCATAGGAGAAAATATAAACACAAAGTGTGGAGCAGAGACTGAAGGAAAGGCCATCCAGAGACTGCCCAACCTGGGCAATCCATCCCATATACAAATAATATCCCAAACCCAGACAATATTGTGGATGCCAAGAAGTGCATGCTGACCGGAGCCTGATATAGCTGTCTCCTGAGAGATTCTGGCAGAGCCTGATAAATATAGAGGCAGATGCTTGCAGTTAACCATTAAACTGAGAAGGGGGTCCCCAATGGAGGAGATAGAGAAAGGACTGAAGGAACTGAAGGAGTTTGTAACCCCATAAGAACAACAACAGTATCAACCAACCGGACACCCTCCCAGAGCTCCCAGGGGCTAAACCACCATCCCAAGAGTACACACGGACAGACCTATGGCTCCATCCACATATGTAGTGGAGGATGGCCTTGTTAGGCATCAGAGTGAGAAGAGGCCCTTGGTCCTGTCAAGGCTCAATGCCCAGGTGTAAGGTAATGTCATAGCAGGAGTGAGAGAGAGTGGGTGGATAGGTTTGGAAGCACCCTCTTAGAAGCAGGAGGAGGGGGGATGGAATAGCAGGTTTGTGGAGGGGAAACCAGGAAAGGGATAACATTTAAAATGTAAATTAAAAATACCCAGTTTTTGAGAATAGGACCCCCATTGAAGGAATCAGAGAAAGAACTGGAAGAGCTCGAACAACAATGCCAAGCAACCAGAGCTTCCAGGGACTAAGCCACTACCTAAAGACTATACATGGACTGACCCTGGACTCTGACCTCATAGGTAGCAATGAATATCCTAGTAAGAGCACCAGTAGAAGGGGAAGCCCTGGTCCTGCTAAGACTGAACCCCCAGTGAACGTGATTGTTGGGGGGAGGGCGGCAATGGGGGGAGGATGGGGAGGGGAACACCCATAAAGAAGGGGAGGGGGAGGGATTAGGGGGATGTTTGCCCGGAAACCGGGAAAGGGAATAACACTCAAAATGTAAATAAGAAATACTCAAGTTAATAAAAAAAAAAATACCCAGTTTTAAAAAAAAAAGAAATATGCTGGAAATTTTTCAAGAAACTATTCATTTATTTATCCATCGTCTTTATAACAATTAATAAAATTCCAAAAATAATAGTAAAGCCCTGTAATGAAGTCTAAAAGCCTTCAGAGAAACACATTTTCTTAATAAATTATAATACTAATAAACACTAGCCACACCCCACTGCAGTTGCAGAAAACATAAATAGGTATCTGCCACCCGTGAGAGTAGTTAGCTTTCTTGAGAGGGTCAAAGAGGGGAACTGTGTCTTATGGGAAGACCAACATTTAGTTAGGGACCAAATGAGAAGGGAATTGAAGAGCTTAACAGAGTCTGTAGATGCTAAAAGACAGCAAGATAAGGCTGAGCCACATAGGCAATGGGTGTCATTACTAAATCTTTGCTCAGTCTCTGGCCTCTTACTTGGAGTTATTACATTGTATTGGTGACCTGTTTCTACAACCAACCACAAAATATCAATGACGTGCAATAAAAAGCCTTACAGGGTTCACAGGTTTGCCAGGTTCACTGATCTAGACCAGAATGAAACTTTAAGAGTCGCATGGCTTTTGAATGACACCGGGCTTCAGTGATTGGCTGAACTCATGCTCCTCTGCTAGGCACATCCTTCTCATGGTGGGTGCAGGGACTACTACACAGTCTGAGACGTTTTCCTAAGACTACACTGATGTCATGTCTGCTAATCTTCCAGTGACTGAAGCCAGCCACAAGTGTAATAGAAGGAGGACGTACATAGTGGGAGGAATAAAAGAAAATAACAGAGTTGACTCAAACTGACAGTTCTTAGTTAATCTGTAAAACTAAGCAAATCTGTAAAAATCAAATTAGTTCATTTATTGTGACAATACATATTGCGATAAATGTTTATAAGGTGTACAACATGACACCTTAATATATTGTGTACACTGGGGCATGATGACCACAATTAACACATCTATAACCTCATGTAATTAGTCTGAGAGGGCTTTTGGGGAAGCAGAGGATAACAACACTTAAGATCTATTCTCAGGGAAATTAATGTATGCCATAGAGCCATCAACTGTGATTACCATGCTGAACACTGAGCTCCCAGAATTTACTCATCTTACCATACAGCTCCTCATGCCATACCCTAGCAACCATCCTTTTTTTCCCCATTTTTATTAAATTGGGTATTTCTTATTTACATTTCAAATGTTATTCCCTTTCCCAGTTTCCTGTCCATCAGTCCCTTAGCCCCTCCCCCTCCCCTTCTAGAAAGGTGTTCCCCTCCCCATCCACCCCCCCCTACTGCCCCCCCAACAATCCCCTACACTGGGGGTCCAACCTTGGCAGGACCAAGGGGTTCCCCTTCCACTGGTGCCCCAAAAAGGCTATTCACTGCTAAATATGCAGTTGGAGCATCTTATATTCTCTGAATCCATTCAATTATATTTTTTATTCTTCTTGATGACACGGATGTGGGGTCATATAGAGTTTTTCTTTCCATGTCTGAATTCCCTGATGCGGTAGAGTTTAGGCTGAACCATGTTATCTCACAAATGGTAGCATTTTCCTCCTTGATACACTATATACACAGTGTGAAACATATATTAATATAGATATGTTACCTCCTTGCCAATGTATTTCTTCCATAATAGAGATGAATATCACACACACACGCACACACATGCACACACACACACACACACACACACACACACACACACACACACACCACCACCACCACCACCACCACCACCACACCACATCACATTACATTTTCTTTGTCCAGCAATTTCTCATAATCTTTCAACAGAAAGTTGAGTTTCATTTCTTGGGTTTAGTGAGTAAAGCAGAAATGAAAGTAGAATATCATAATTTTTCCTTTGAATATGTACTCAGAAGTGTCTGGACTACTAGGTGGTTCTATTTTCCCTATGATTTGAACTTTCTGTGTGTTTGGTGATAAGTTTTAGGAAACTCAATGGCTATGCAATTTATAATTTTGCCAACATTGTTCAAGGTTTTTTCTCTTTACACCCTCTCCCTATGTCTATTGCTTGGCTTTCATATAATATTTTGGTTTATATAATATTATATAAGCTAACACTTTCTCAAGGGTTTGATATGTTTTATAAGGTGATCCATGTACTCTTTCAGGTACTTCATAACAGTTTATGTATATTTTGGGGGAAAATTCCTATTTGATGTCTTTGCTCACTTTTATTCTGGTATAGTGTTCCGTGAGTGAGTGTGTGTGTTTTCCTTCTTTGATCTTAGCCTCCATCAAGAATCTGTATCTATGTCTTTGCGGACACTCCCCCTTTCCTTCCACCTTGTTGGTTTATTACTTTGTTGTGCAGAAACTCCTGAGTTCCCGGTGGTAACTTCTACTTTGTTAGCTGTGCAATTAGAATTATATTCAAAAGTACATGGACAAAATTAATGTCAAGAAGCTTTTCCCCTGTGTTTTCTTCTACGAATGATTATCATTTCAGGCTTTCATTTAAGTCCATAATCCATTTTAGTCAGATTTTGTGCATAATATAATGATCAAATTCCATTGCTGCATATGAATGCCAGTTCACTGTTGAAGAGGTTTTTCCTTTCTTATTATGTATTATTGGCATCTTCCTCAAAAACTAGTCAATAGTATGTGTGTGGGTTTATTTATAAATACTCTTTTCTGTCCCATTGGTCTACAAGTGTGTTTTTAATGGCAGTGCCATCCTGCTTTGATTATTGTAGCTCTGTAGAATGTTTTTAAATTGGGTAGGTGATACCTCTAGTTTTTTTGTTTTTTGTTTGTTTGTTTTTTCATCTTTCTCAAAACTAATTTAGCTTTCAAAAGATGTTTCTGGGTTCCAAAATAAATTTTACTGGGAAATATTGTTACTCTTAATGAATGCCCACACAATAGGCAATGATTTTCAAGTGATTGAATAGTTACCACTAAGAATGAGTTTTTTATTTTTGTTTTTGTAGCTAGGAGTGAATCCAGGACCTCATGTGCACCCAGAAGCTAACCCTACCACTGAACTGAATCTTCAACCCCACAATCACATTTCTAAATTAATAAAATATGTTTAACTCGGATAATTATGTAAATCAAATCACATCAAGACTCTGAGTCAACGTCCCACTTTTTCTTTCTCTACGCTATGACCATATTGTAGTGACACTTACCCACTATCTCTATTCCTACCTGGTCAGGGAGAGAGATCTCACAGCTCACCTACTCTTCTAGATTTCACCTATCCTGTCAGTTCATGTTCTCAGTTTATTGCTGAGAGGTTGCATGCAAGTGTAAATGTTATGTGTGCATGTGACATGGCTCCCTTCACTATCCAACCTTAACCAAATTGCTTACTCCTCGTTTTTTTCCTCAACTGCAAACTTAATGAATTACGGCAATTTTTATTACACATGAGCATTTACTCCAATTTGCAGAAGCAGGAGAAAGCCAGCGCCTTTCTAACCCAACTGACTGCTGCCCTCTGATGCTTGGCTCACAAAGCAAAGTGCTACTTGTACTGCTCTTGTGATTCATCTAACTGGGGCAAATGTGCTGAATAAAAAAGATAAGCAAATGCTAGCCCAGTTACTAATTTCAATGTGGCCTCCACGGACACAACTGGGAAGACCCTGACTGGCAGGCTGCCCTGGAGAGGAAGGGAAGAAAGGAGGCCTTCTCTTCTGAATCTCTGAGAGCCCCTCCATCACAGTGGCTCCACTGCAAACTCCATAGGCAGACTCCAGCCTCGGGAAATGAAATAATGAGATTCAGTCTCTTGTGCTGGGGGCTACCCTAGGAGAGAGAAAAAAAAAGCATGAGCAAATTCATCTTTTCTAGTCATTGCCCAGCACTTTGTCTTTCTGTCTGACTGATGCTCTGCTGAAGCAGCCTTGCTCTAAGACTGACTTCCTAAGGTCTCTGCTGAGGGATTTGCCAACCTTCTGTTAATTATTTTGCATCCAGCCCACCTTGAATGAAGGCCAAATTGGACATGTTTTGATATTTAATTCTTCTGAGTTATGTAATGAAATAAAAACATAAGGATGTGGGTAGACTTGTGCCAAAGGGCTTACATCATTGGGGGAGGGAGGTTAATTTATAGCTGTTTTCATTCATTTGCATTTAATCAGCCCAGAATTGCTGACTCTGGGTTCAACAAGAACCTCATTGCCTGCTCAGGCCACAGGCTACAGTACACTGCTTGTGATGGGCAATGACTCAAGGGAGAGGTTTGAGTGCCACAGTCCACGAGTCATTATTCACCTTGAAATCTGGCTGTACTGCCAGCCAATTATATAAACAAAAAAGCTAGGGTTATCCTGGCACCTGAAACTTAAAGAAATCTCCCAGACCCATTGGGAGCTCACATCCTTGTCTCTGGAACCACTTTACCTGGTGCAAAGCCCCAGGCTTTCACTTACCTTAGATTCACAGATTTTAAAAGATTATGGCACTATAGTGATTGCATTATGATCATAAGTATCTTTGAAAATCCCAAGCATGACATCATCTTACATGACAGTTGGGGCTTAGAATCAGCTACATATGTATATACTGCTGCTGAGTGTGTGGGCCAAAGAGTCTAGGAAGGCTATTTCATGTCTCTGAATTTCATTCCGGTCGTCAGTGAACTCAAGTGCATTGGGGTGTAGCAAGGCTGAAGTGAAATTGTATTAGGGGTATGCAGTAAAGAAACTGCAGGCATAATCAATCACTGTATGCTATTTTTAAGAAGAATGTTCAGAGACAGAGACAGAGACAGATACAGAGAGACAGAAAGACAGACAGAGTCAGACAGAGAGAGACTTTTCAGAGGCACCTGGAAGATTTCAGAGAAGAGAAAGAAGTAGACTGAACGTGGCCAGCAGGGCTATCTGTGAGAGGAGAGAAAATATCAGGGCTAGAAAAAAGAAAGTACAGTGAGAATAGTAGGGTGATAAAGGAGAGAGCTGGGGGAGGGAAGGACCAGGAGACTGGCATGGAGGCTTTGAGATATATAATAGATATTTGTGTTACTGACGGAACCTGGAGCCCAGCATGTGTTTTGATATGCAACCATCAATGTATGTCAGTAGAGAGCCATGTGTCACTTTTATCTTCAATAAAGCAAGTAAGTTATTGGGCAGAAGGGAACGGATTTCACAAGTTCCTGAGGAATGCTGACTTTTATCGGACTACAAACCCTCCTATAGCCCAGGTTCATCTCATTTCTGCCTTTTGGAGTGTGGGGAGTTCGTTTTGGACCTAACAGAGAAGATAAATGTAAAGGGCTGAGGCACATAATCAACACAATAATTGGTATCTACTAGTATTAGTGGGCTGTTAGGAGGCATATTAAGTTCCTCAAAAGGCCCTTGACTACATGTTCATTGGCTGGACTTTTTCAATTAGCCACGTTGCAAACAATGGAGCAGGGTCTTACTTACTGCAATAAAGGGAATAGCTGGAAAAGCCAACAAGTTTTGAACTGCAATGATAGCAATGCAGAACATCGACAGGAGACACACATGGAGCTGCCTAGCTCTGTCATTTATTGGCTCCAAACATGCAAACAAGTTAATTCGCAGTAGCCTCATACTCTTATCTGCAGCAAAGGTATGAAGGCAGTCATGGAGATTACATGTTTCCAACTACTGGAAATGTTGAGACAAGACACTAGCATAAGTCTAGGAGTCCAAAGACAGTATGGTCCACATGGAAATGAAATACTTCGTTGAAAAGTGGGAGAAGGAAAGGTGGGAATATGGCACCGTCTTAACAGGATTGTTGCAATTTACATGAAATCCATCAAGCATTTAAACAGTCTAACACACAATGAGAGACACCAGCAGCAGCAGCAGCACCATCATGTGAATTATTAGTATGCTGTATTTTTTTTTCTTTTCTATTTTTCGGGGCTGGGGACCGAACCCAGGGCCTTGCGCTTGCTAGGCAAGCGCTCTACCACTGAGCTAAATCCCCAACCCCAGTATGCTGTATTTAAAAAAAAATTATGCTGGGCACAAAGACACACACCTTTAATCCCAACATTTGGAAGGCAGAGGGAAGCTGACTTCCTAAGTTTGAAGCCAACCTGATTTAATAGTGGATTCTGAGCCAGCTGGAAGTGAAAAAAAGAAAAAGGAAAGGAGAAAGGGAGGGAGGAAAGAAAAAAGAAAGGAAGGAAGGAAGGGAATGGAAAGGAAAGGGAGGAAGAAATAAAAACCTGAAAATATTAGTGAAATAATTTGCCTTACATGGAAGGGACAAATGAGTTTAGTTCATTTATCCAACATGATTATCCAACAGGAAAGGAGATAATTTTCCAGACTTTTTGGGGTTTTGTTTGTTTGTTTGCATGTTTGTTTGTTTTTTAAAGATTTGTTTATTTTATCTACATGAGTACCCTGTAGCTGTCCTCAGGCACACCAGAAGAGGGCATCAGATCCCATCACAGATTTTCTGAGCCACCATGTGGTTGCTGGGAATTGAACTCAGTACCTCCAGAAGAGCAGTCAGTGCTCTCAACCGCTAAGCCATCTCTCCAGCCCTGACTTTTTGTTCTTAATGCATAAAATTATATGTATTTATTGTGTGTTGTATGAGGTTTTGAAGTGCATATATGTTATAGAATGGATGGATCTAGCCAGTTGACACATGTATTACCTCACAAATGCTTTCATGGTAACCACATTTAAAATTTCCTTCTCTTAACATTTTAAAGAATATATCATCATCAGCTAGCATCAAAAATCAATCTCTTGTTTTATTCCTCTTACCCAACAATGAATTTTTAGTCAATAGCTATCCAATCCAGATCCCAAACTTTCCCATCTTTGATAACCGCACTCTACTCTGTTTTCTTCGAGGTTAACTGTTTTAAATTTCAAATGTGTGTGAGATAATAAGGGATTTGACTTTCTGTGGATGCCTTATTCCATTTAACATAACATTCAATAGATTTCTGTGTGGTTACAAAGAGCAAAGATTTCACTTTTGTGGCTGAATAGCATTCCTTAATGTGTGGGCTGCATGTGTGTACATGTGCACTTTCTTATCCATTTATCTATCCATGGCACATAGATAGCAGATGCTGGTTTCATTTTCTTTGGATATATACTTGACAGTGGAATTGTCTGACTATATGATAGCTTTGTTTTTCATTTTTGAGGCACCCCCATACTGCATTCCATATTAAGCATTAATTTATATTCTGCAAAAGTGTAAAAGCGCTCTCTTTACTCCATTCACCCCAGTATATGATCTTTGCCTTTGAGATAACAGCCATGATAATTAGGGAGAAGTCATATCTCATTGTGACTTTGACTTACATTTCCCTAATCATTACTGATATTAAACATGTTCCCTGTGCCTTTTGGCCATTTGTTAGACTCTTTGATTAACGTCTATTCCAGTCCTTTTGATCATTTTAACAATATTGATTTTCTGATTGCTAGTTCCTCCTATGTTTTATAAAATTTATGAAATGTATAGTTACAAATATTCCCTCCCATCCTGAAACTCATCTCCTCCTACTGACAGTTTTTCACTCCCGGTATTTAGTGTAATGTAATCCCAAGTTTGTTTTGTTTGCTTTTACCTGTACTTTTTTAAAATTACTGTTTTTGTTGATTTTTGAGTTTGTAATTTAATAACAATGTTTAATCTCTTGTTTCCCTCCCTCAAAATCTCCCTATATGACCGGCCTTTTTCTCCTTTAAATTCACAGCCTCTTTATTCATCAATTGTTACTGCATGTATATATTTATTTACGTATTTGTATATTCCCAAATATAACCTGCTGAGTCCATATAAAGTTACTTGTATGTATGTTTTCAGGACTGACTATTTAGCACTAGACAACCAATTGGTGTGTACTTCCCTGGGGCGAGCCACTGCTCCCGTTCCCCCCCCCCTGCCCCTCTCCTTGCCCCTCCCCTTGCCCGTGCCCTCAGCTTTACTCAGTTGCCTGTATCTTTATGTAGATACAAACCTATGGGCTTCCCCTGCCCCCAGTCTGACACATTTGTTGGTGTTGCCCCTGTTCACCTCACTCACATTTGGGCAGCCATGTTGATACGACTTTATGATGGAGCCTCTGGTACTATTGGGAGATATGATCTAACAGTAAAGACCTGATCCTCTGGTTCTTACAACCCCTCCCTTCTCTTCCATGGTATTGCCTGAGTTTTAGGTGCAGGTGATTTTTGTAGATGTAGCCACTGGGACTGGGTTCAGCAGTTCGATTGACTATGGTTTTTTTGTAGTGGTCTCTGTCTGTGGCAAAGAGAAGTTTCCTTGATGAAGGACAAAGACTGCACTTACCTGTGGGTATAAAGACAAATATTTGTAAATTGTTGTTAGAGTTTGTGCTGGGTTAATAACTTAGTGACTGTATATTATCCTTCACTAACCATGACTTCATTAGTACTTAGAAATTGGCTAGGTTTCTAGTACCAAGCATGGTAAATCTCCTGTTGAACAGGTCCTAAGTCCAGTTAGAGAGCTGTTACTTCTTAGAGGTAGAAAGGAC
The DNA here is from genome assembly GCF_021556685.1 of Rattus norvegicus. Lineage (NCBI taxonomy): Eukaryota > Metazoa > Chordata > Mammalia > Rodentia > Muridae > Rattus > Rattus norvegicus. The sequence continues at coordinate 69,313,498 of NC_141538.1, read as the reverse complement.
TAACACTTCAGAAATGGGCCCAGAGACCTCTGAGCTGGAACTGAGTTGAATGCCCCAACTTTGTTGACTCAGTTTCATAGGACAAGAAGGTGCATACAAGCTTCCAGAGGAGAGAAGCAACCAACAGTCTTACCAGCTATGACATCCATGAACCACATAAATGACAAGCATTGCACAATAACCCTATGATTACATATTTTTGTGGTTGCCTGTACATTATGGGTCATATTTTTAAAAATCACTAGGACTGGAGAGATGACTCAGTAGTTAAGAGCACTGGCTGCTCTTCCACAGGACTTACATGCGATTTCCAACATCCACATGGTGACTCACCACCATCTATGACTCCAGTCCTAGGGAGTTATAGACCCACCGCTGGCCTCTGCAAGTCCTACACACATGTCATGCACAGACATAAGGCAAACATTCATATATGTAAAATAAAGAATTAAAAAATATCCCACAAAATGTCAGTAACTGAGTGAGTGTTAAATGGTAGTCCCTCTGTATTTTCTTGTAGTTGTTTCATAGTATAAAGCATCATATTTAAGTATTTCGTGCATTTAGAGATAATTTTGTATGCAATATGATAGTAATCTAATCTCAGTCTTCTGCATGCATTTACCCAGTCATCCAGACACTGTTTTTTGAAAAGATTGTCCTTTTCCCTATTGGTGCTCCTGGAACCTTTGTTGAGATCTGGTTGGCTGTAATCCATGAATTTATTTCTGGGCTCTTTATTCTGTTCCATTGGTCTATATGTCAGTTTTAAGTGGGATTTAGGGGAGATTTTTTTCAATAAGACAATTGGAAGAGGCTCATTGGATTGAAAAGGATAGGCTGTGTCAGATGAACAGAAAAAGAAGGCATTAGAGCCAGGAACAGCGAAGGAGCAAAGCCGAATGACTTGCATGAAAGAAAAGCAGGAAACAAAGAAATGCCCAGAAGTGCTGTAGCAGAATCGCAATGACTGCTCTGCAGAAACCCTACAGCACTCAGGCTTCTCTCGGTGGTGTCTAAAGACAGATATGTAACTCGGAGACCATGACAATGGGCCTCACTTTCGTGTTGCTATTAATGAAACAGAAAGACACGAAGACTTCCAGAGGCTCAGTAAATGGGTCCCACCGTGGTATTCTGTAGATGTTGTACAGGAATTTTAAATCAGGAAATTATTCCTTAGAGGATGGAAAAAAGACCAGAAATTTATACTCTCATAAACAGTAGGTGAGGATATTATAAGGAACGATTATTTTATCAGCCATATTAACATGAGAAGGTGGCAGATAATATTGGGAATAGAGTTGAGTTTTTTTTTCCTACTCCCTTCTGCATTATTTGTATATCATGAAGGCAGTCATTCACTTTTCTCATTATGGGCCTAAGTGTGCTTAGATGAAGAAATAATGCAGTACCTGTAGACACAGAGCATCTGGAATCAGGTGAAGTACAAAGCCTAGACTAAATGACTTGCTTTTCGATGGGGGTGGGTGTTGTTTAAACTATGTCTGTCATGAGAAAGTTGTGATGATAACAGGAATTTTGATTTATTGTTGCTGCCATGTGCTTTAAATTACCTAATCCACATTGAGGCATTATCAGACGGCTTGACACATGCAGAGTGCTAAATAAATAAAAGACACACAGCGTTGCCATCAATAAAAATAAGTGAATGGATTAGATGATCTCTAACATGCCAGCAACTCGTCTTCCTATTAGCCTGGACATCATATAATTATAGTCACTTAACTTTAATATCTCCCCTTTAATTCATTTCTGGCTTTCACCTGTATACAATGCAAGTAGAATAGAAAGATAACCCAATGCTAAGGCGACCAGTAAAGCAGTAGAAATGTGTGCAGGCTTGTAATTCAGGAAAGGTAAAAATTTGTTTGTAAGGAAGAAGAGAGATGTTTTCAGTTCTACACTTCCTGCCAAGATTGCTAGATGTTGAATACATGTCTTTGAACCTCACAGGGCCCAGGATGAATGTCTTAGGGAACTTAGACAATCCATCTAGCTTTCATGAGCAAAAAGCTGGAACCATAATGTTACTAGTGTCTCATGAATGAATAATATATATGGTTGCCTTTTGTAAGCAGCACACTCCAAATGTTGCTCCCATATCTGTGATAAACATCTTACTTAAAGACCCAGAGGGTATCCGTACGTTGTCCTATTGTTGTAAGCTGCCGCTAGTCATTTGGGTAAAATTGATCATCAGATTTGTGGAGTGTGTGCCTTATCTATAGCTTCTCAAAGAGATCTCCCTAAAAGAATCTGTGTCCTAGAAAAAAATAGGAAATAATATACTAGCAACAGTATGTGCCAGAGATAAAGGAACCAGAGATTGATAGTGTAAGTTCTCGGGCTCCTAGGTTCATTTCCTTGATCTGATGGTTTCTGGTTGTGTGGCCTTGAGCAAGCTGCTTAATCATGCATTGCTTCAGATTCTCCCTCTTTATAACGGCAGTAATGACTGGATGTGTCACTGCATGTGTTAAAGGGGCTAAACAAGGTAATGGCTTTAAAATCTTGACTGCTGAGATGAGATATGCAATAAGCATTAGCTATCATCATTGTTAAAAATGGCAAAAGAAAGAAATAATCCCAGCCCTAATGAGACAGAATACATACAGCCAAAAGGGTAAGGAATAGAGAGACATTGGAAGAAAGGCCAAATGAGCAATGAGTACATGTGAGTAGGTGTGTCTGGCCCCATCCCATAAACTCAGACCTGTGACGGCTGTCCCCAAGGCACCTGCCTATGCAATAGGGTTCAGATTGTCTTGTGCTGTTGCTTCAACTTTAATTGTAATTGTAACATTGCTAGTCATAGTTATGGGCATCTAGACCTGGAATATCAATACCCATAATGAGATTATGACCCCATCGCACAAAAACCTACAAACACCAACAGTGCATGGAAACCTGAACGGGTTTGTCACGCCTACCTCTGCTCACTATCCTGCAACTGTGGTTCTTCCTAAGTGGCCACTGCGATTTGGGAGCAGACCAGAAGAAAATTGGAAATATGAGTGTAGAAGAGCTAATCAGACTTCATATTGCTCTATCCAGAGAGGCAGATAGTAAATATCTCGGACTTTATGATTGGATGGTCTATTTAACACCTTTTCGGCTCTAATGTCAGAATGCAAAAGCAGCAATAGATTGCCTGTAAACGAATGGGCTTGGCTGTGATTCAATAAAATGTTCTTATTGGATGATTTATGAAAATAGGTAGTAGACCAGATGTGGCCCCTGGGCCATAGCTTGCTGACCTGTAGTCTATTTATACCTGATGCAATATCTCAAATTGTCAAAAGAACCTAGGCTGACACTCATATAAAATAAATATGATCCCACGCCAGGGAACATTGTTGACTAGAACTTAGCTGATCCAACATGGGGGTTTTGGAGTGACAGTGAAGTGAGAGAGACTAACTGATTACCTCTAGATGGAGAAAGCTCCTTTTGTGAAGAAAATACAAGTAATATGCAAAAGAGAATTGGAGAATGAGAAATTATTTCACTTGTCTTAAGAGAATTCTAGAAAGGGCTCAGAAACAATAAGCTTTGTTTTACTTTTCTATATCCTAATTTAAAGCATGTATAATAGGAGCTGAGGTGAATATTCATCCTTGTTTGTCTGTGACAATCTTGGTGTGTTTATGTATCAACTGTGTAAGTATCAACTGTGCCCTGTTTAGAAGACAACCATCCTTTATCTGAAATGTGTTAAAACTACTCTAAAAAGTGACTTTAAGATTATACATGGACTGACCCTGGGCTCCAACCCCATAGGTAGCAATGAATAGCCTAGTAAGAGCACCAGTGGACGGGGAAGCCCTTGGCCCTGCCAAGACTGAACCCCCAGTGAATGTGATTATTGGGGGGAGGGCAGTAATGGGGGGAGGATGGGGAGGGGAACAACCATAGAGAAGGGAAGGGGACGGGGCTAAGGGAATGTTGGCCTGGAAACCGGGAAAGGGAATTACAATTGAAATGTAAATAAGAAGTACCCAAGTTAATAAAGATGAAAAAAAATTTAAAAATTTTTAAAAGTGACTTTAAAATTGTAGCACAAATAATTATGGGTCTAACTTTACACAAAACTTGACCAGTGATGCACATCTATAAATACAGACATGTATCTGCTGTGGTCCAATAAAATGTTTTAATTGGATGATTTAAGAAAACAGGCGATAGACCAGATGTGTGGTCCCTGGGCCATAGTTTGTTGACCTGTAGTCTATTCCTGGACCTGCTACAAAAACACAAATTGTGAGAAAAACCTAGGCTAACACTCACAAATTAAATATAATGACATGCCAAGGAGTACCACAGGTGTGAAAAGCCAAATTGCCAAAGATGTGAAAGCCACAGCCTACATAAGATCAAGTCACAGCTCCAAGTGAAGTTGTAGGCAAATCCCACCTTATCCCCTCGTGCGAGTCTTAGATACTGTGTTAACTTTGCCTGCATCTCAGTCACTCAGATGCAATAATGAGTAATGAAAATAGTAATCTTGTTACATTTATATGTACTTATATATAATAAATATCATACTGTTTTAGCTCTATCACTTTATATATAAATGGAATAACTGACTGGACAAGGACACAAAGTAGCACTTAATACGTAGAACATTTGATGACTCAGCATGGCCTCCTTGTCACTGGAGACATTCAAGCAGATTCAGCACATTTAGTGGTGATGTTGGAACTAAAGTTTTGCTCCTCCCAGTCTGTCTATGAAGTTGTTAATGAAAAAGCACAGGTTCTAGCTGAAGCCTAATAAATTGAGTAAAAGTCTTCATTGTTAAGAAACCACCGTTGGTACAATTTCTAAAATGAATCTATCCAGTAGTGGATAGGAAGAATAGATCATACTCATTTTCTAAAATGAATTTATACATTAGTGGACAAGAAGAACAGATCATACAAAACCTTCCCTGAACCCTGAGACAATTCAATATGGTAGAATCCATAGGGTTTATGCATATAAAACAATGTCACATGGGAAGAACTAGAAATATATAGTATACATTGCTCATTTGGGAAAATTAAAAAGTGGTCTTCTCTACTCAGGTTGAAAGGCACTGTACCAAGTCCAGTGCTACTTTTATAATCTTAAGTACTGACCTCAGGAAGGAGCAAATGTGAACTCTAGAGAACACTTCACTTTGCATTAAATCTGAAGCATTGTACCCACCTTGGACATTGAAGCTATTTCCTGAGTGTACTTGCATTTGTTTTGAGACATTTCTCTCTGTTCTGAGAACTGTCTGGTTGTTCTCTGTGTGCTACAGGTAGAGTTCAGTATTCCATTAACGCTGAACAACTCCCACACAAATAGATAGTTGAACCTTAGGTTATTTCCCCAAAGCCTGAAGAGGTTGGTATGATGTAAACAGAATTGGGCGAGCTGATAAGAGTATTGAGTGAAAACTTAAAAGAAATGGTTTGCTCTCTGGGCCTTCCTGGTGATACCTGGAATTCTGGGTAGCTCTTTGCAAACCTTTACATTCTCCCTGATGACTCAAGCTTTCTCATTCTCCTGTCTGTGTGAATTATACACAGGAGGACTATGCTGATCCACTGGGATACATCAATCACTTCTTAGATCTCATTTTTGGTTCTACTATTCTGCAACCACTGAGAAACTGTAATTTTCCATTAGAATATCACACAGAAGAATAGAATACCTTGTTTCGAAAGCATGAAGGTAATGATTAAAGAGAACAGGTTTATAAAGGAGCATATGTTTAAAAAAAAGTATGATATTTGTAATGCATTAAGTCTGAGAGGATTTTATGATCGTGATGTTTTGTCTATCCCCAGACATTCCAAACATTCCCTCTATACCAAGCAGTGGGTCTTTACATGATGGTGACAATGATGACAATGATGACAGTAATAGCAGTAAACATATGTTGAAGACTCATGCCACATGAATAGGAAAGGCGTGGGTCCTGGTCTCATGGACATGTATATGTATCCAACAGTTGTAACAAATAGTTTCAATTATTATCAGCACTGCTTGAAACTTTAGGTAAAATGGGGTGGGAGTTTACAAGTAGCCTGATCTACTCGAAGGGTCAAAGGAGGTTTCCTTGAGGATGTGACATGCAGGAGTTATCTAGACAAAAAGGACATGAAAATAAGGAGAGGTCTTCCAGGGCAGTGAAGACTATATGCAGAAACTCTGATACAGCAAGAAGTAGATAGTTTTTTTAGTCAAAAAGAAAAATTAAAGAAAAATAAATTGGGGAAACTACTGATGCATCTTGAAGAAGAGTCTGGAAGTAAGACAGGATCAAACCTATGCACAATGTTGGTGGCCACATAGGCACTGGGCCTTACTCTTTCTGAGGAACCACTGATGAGCATTAAGGGAGAGAGAAGTGTGACCAGATATGAGTTCTATGAAGACCATGAATGAGTTGGAAGGGGACAAATCATGACTACTTGGACTGAAGAAGTATATGTGTTTATGAAACACACCTACATTAGTCTGGGTAATACAATGCTTTCTATCCTGGAGCCTGGTTGGTTATTAATACTTGAAGTATTTTCCATTCTCAAAACCTCAAAACTACTGCTTTCTCATATTCACATGAAGCCAAAATAATGCTAGGGAGAAACTGCAGTATCTAGCAGGGAAAGGAAAAACACCAAAGGCCAGCCTGGGTTGCTGACTCATAGCTCATAATTCCTTGGCACAAATGATGTTCTGAAGCAATCAAGAGAGAAACAGAGGCCCAGAAAGGCAGAGTTGCCTACAGTCAGTCCATGACCCATGAAGAGATTACTGCAGTAAAGTGTGGTGAAACGCATGCCCAGAAATGACTCTCTTCATATATAAGGCGAAAGTCTAGTAGTTAAAAGTAGTTATCTCACTTTTGGTTCTACTATACATGGATTCCCTATACATGGACTGACTAAGATTCCTACTTCATATATAAGGCGAAAGTCTAGTAGTTAATGGTCCTGTGACTCTTTCACATTAAAGACAGGACTCACTTGGAAAGCCTGAGTAGTAAGCTGACTGTGGGCACCATTTTACAGAGTAGGAGAATAGAGCCCTCACCTCCCTCTAAGTTCAAAGAATAGTTACAATTAATAATCTGTACACTTAAAAATGTTTTCTTTACTAATGTGGAGATTTTGGGTTTTATTTATGACTACATGTGTACTTGTGTGTGATGTATGTGTATGTGGGCACCTGTGTGCCACTGTGTGTGTGTGTTCGTACATGTACATGCAAGAAGACATATTTTGGAAGCTGAATTGTTTCTTCTACCTTTAGATGGCTTCCAGGAACTAGACTCAGGAATCCAACTTGAGCAGCATGCATTTTGTCTGCTCGTTCACCCTACTGGCCAACCACGAGACCTTTTTATTGAGAAACTATGTGAGGGAAACCATTACAGAAGGCAAAGATTAATTGAAATAAGCACGAGTCTGATCTACATAGTTTCCAGTGGTGAGGAAAGGTGGATAGTCTAGATGTCAATCAAATAATTATATCATTAACTTTAGACCACAACGGGAGTGTGTGCTATGTATGACACATATGAAAGGAGAGTCTGTGGGTCCCTTAGGGTAATGAATAGTGCTGTGGACTATGAAAGGAGATTATAGACTAAACGGTAAGTTACAGACTGCAGACTGAAGGGAAAGTAGAAGTGTGAAGAGGTCGGTGGAAGAAGACAAACTAGAGATCAAATGAACTAACGTAACAGCTACAGAGGCTTTGCAGGCACCAGTGCTGTGATACATAACTGATACATAGATGAATTAAATCAGATCTGCAAGCCAACAAGAGAAATCTTGTCAGTTACCAATAATGAAAATGTGTACATTATCTTCATCTCAGTCTGAAAAACAAAGGAAATAACATTTACCTTGTCATGGGATGTTATTACAGATGCTGAAAGCCCTTGGCTCACCACATGCTACACAAGTAGTAAATTCTGTACTGACTTGAGCTAGGGAATCATAAGACATGAATGAAAAATGGCTTTCCACCGTGATCACAAGCTGAATGCTTTCACCAGACTCTCTGGGGTCAGACCCCAAGAGCAGCACTTACAGACTCTGTGACTTTGGGCAAATGACAAACTTTCTGCCCTTCAATTTCTTTTTTTGTGAAAGGAAGATAATATAAATGCCAAATTCAAATTCCTGGGAGGGTCAATGGAGAAAATGCATCAGCATGAGAACACAGCTCAAGCAGATACCTGGGCCAAGTGTTTTGTATGTGTAAGACATTAGTTTTGCACAGGTAAACTTGTAGATCATTGTTATTTTTCTTCTTATCACTCTGCATAGGAGAGTGAAAGGAGATAAGACCAAAGACTTCACACGGAGAATCTTGATCCAGGTCTCAAGAGATGAGCAGGTGTTGCACAGGGAAAAAGCTGATAAGCCTTTGCTCAAGCTGGAGGGCAGCAACTGCTAGTGTGATGATTGGCCTGGGGTTGCACACTCAGGAGAATATTAAGAAAAGGCTGCCGAGGAGCTGAGATAGTGTTGTTTCATAACCATAAGGTCCTGGATTTAGATCTTCCGAGCAAAAATCAGGAAGGGTGCCGTGCATCAGTAATCCCGGTCTGTGGTGCAAAGGCAGGAGCATCTGAAGGGCTTGGGACATCCAAACTACTTCATAGTGAGCTACAGGAACAATGAGAGACGCTGGATTAAAAACAAAGATGGAGAGTGATTAAGGAAGTCACTTACACACATATACACACACGTGCATACACATACATGTACATGAACACACACAGAGAGAGAGGAGAGGAGAGGGAGACTATTGAGTTGCTTCCAATGAACGTTTCATGCAGATGTTCAGGGGAGCTGAAGGGCAGGAAAATGTGGCAAATAAGAACACTGGCCTTGAAATCAGACAGACTCGGGTTCTGACCCACCCCGGTCTGTTCTCTCTGAGTGATTTTATACTGGTTACTTCCCTTCACGGAGCTTCAGTGCAGCAGTCATTTGGCAGAATGCATACTTTAGATTCCTTGGCCTATTAACTTTGTCTTTGTGCATTTCTACTCACTGAGGTTTATAATCACAAAGATATATTTTAATATACATTTCTCAACTTAATTTTGATTCCACTTGTTAATATGGACAGTGCTTAGAGAATTCTACTAGGGAGCCAACAAGATGACTCAAGTAAAGGTGTTTGCCACCAACCATGATGAACTGAGTTCAATTTCCAAGACCCACCCACATAGGGGAAGCAGATATGTGATTCCTACATTTTGTCCACTGACCTCCACATGCACATCATGGACTGTGTGTCTCCCCACCACACCCCCTTAGCAAAAACAAAAAGTACACACCAGAAAAGTCAAAAACAAACAACAACAAAACAAGTATGTAAGTGTAGAGACATTCTTGGAAAAATAGAAAAACATTCACTGGGTTCTCAATATGAAGCAAAATACCTGTTTTCTGAATTCAGTTTGTCATTCCCATCTCTTTCCTTCTGAGGCTAGAACCACCACTGATATACACACGAATACGATCTAGCATATACCTGCATTTTGAGTGAATGTTAGAGCCTTCAGGTATTTGAAATATGCTCAATTATTGAATTGTGAATCCTAATGGGGAAATCAAAGATTTTAAACAGGGGAATTCAAAGATTTTAAACAAGTGCTGGATTTTAGAGCCCTTTCTTTTTCTCCCTGGTAGCTTCATCATCCTTCTCAAGGCTTCCGCTTTGGAACTGTCCGGGAAAGCAGTGCTGAAGACTATGTGCGCCAGAGCTTCCCAGAGATGCATGAGTACATGAGAAGGTACAACGTGCCAGCCACCCCTGATGGAGTGCAGTATCTGAAGTGAGTGTCAACCTCTTGGATCCTAAAAGTTCCCATAAAAGAGAAATAGGTTTAGACTTTGCCTCTTTTTACAATCCGATGGACAAAAGTTCTTAGTGTTATGCTTACAAATAACACATGCAGGGTCTGTGCAAGTAGCTTAGTCAGTAAAATGCTTGGGCAAGCATGAGATGCTGGTTTGGATCCCTGGCATCTGGGTAAGATTCAATGAGCATACACACGCACACACTTTCAGTGCTGTGCTAGTAGAGGCAAGAAATCCCTGGGTCTTGCTGGCCAGCCAGTCTAACCAACTCAATGAACTTCAGATTCAGTGAGAGACTTTGTCTCTAAAAAAAAGGTAGAGCATGACTGAGGAAGACAGCAGATATCAACTTCTTCTAGCCTACACACACACACACACACACACACACACACACACACACAGAGAGAGAGAGAGAGAGACAGACAGACAGACAGACAGACAGACAGACAGACACACAGACACACAGACACACAGACACACAGACACACAGACACAGACAGACAGAAGGCAGGGGGAAGGGGGAAAGGGAAAGAGAGGGAGATAAAGAGGGTAGGACATGTAAACACATAAACATAAAGAAATAACTCACATGGTGTTAGATCCGAAAGACAATATAGAATGGTGTACATAAAATTAAATGACCTAGATAGCTAGTTACCTACAGAGTCTATACAGGTTGAAATGCCTGTGGTAAAAGAGCCAGTAGGACCATTAGTGGAGTAGATGGAAAAGGATGAAAATGTTGGCTTCAAAAACAATGCTGAGATGATTCAACAGAGAGGAAATGTGGCCAACGGATAACGTGTCCTAAAGCAACCTTTCCCTTCAAAGTGAATCCCTAATCCTGTAGAATGCCTCATTTTGCCACAAGGAAATAGAAATTTATCTCAGAGATTTCCTGAAGGAAAGAAATATGATAGAAGGCAGTGACTCCTGTGCCTGCATCCCTCTCATCAGAATTTATGAGAGGCAATCAAAGACAATCATGTTGCCATGACAGATTATCAGAGCTTGAAATTCAGTGGAATCAAATGCCAAGCAGTGCAGTGATGGGTCTGCTGGTCTGGTCTGCCTGAGAGAAGAGAATGAATGGCTTTAAATGTCTGCAAGAGGAGGATCTGTCCTCCTCTCTCCTACCTGATGGCATCAGAACAAGAGTTTGTATCCAACCTGCTAAGCCCTGCCTTAGTTTAACCTCATGAAGACAGTTTGTACATCTTAACCTTTCAGAATTTTCTCAGTGAACAGTAAGCCACCTCAACTCATTTTTTTCAAAAAGGAAAGGAAGAAAGAATTTCATAGGACATAAGGGCTTCATGTTCCTTGAGAGATCTAGAAATATCCCCTTCAACCATTTCATGGGTTTTTAACTAGAGCTCAGAGAGGCAGGAAGCTGTGTGCTCATAGTTTTCACAAAATTATTTATGAAGTTTAAATACTATGAAACGACACTCAAGTTGGCAAAAACATCAAAACATTAGATCCCCCCATGACCCACTTTAGAGCTCCATTGCCTCCTACTCTCTCTTCATTTCTCTCCCCAGGCAATTGCACAGCTGTGAGAATGAGGATGGGATGCCAGGCAGACAACAAGCTAGATGGCAGTGCTTGACAAGCAGGGCAGCAGCATGGCAAGATGAGGTGACACTTTCCTGAGTCCCCAGAAGCAACCTTGCTTTCATTTCTCCCAATGGCTCTACGTCATCTGATGCCCAGCATCATAAAAGTAGGCTATTCCTAAAGTGATGTAGCTAACAGGTAGCAGAGTCTATACAAAAACTAAGATTCTACCTCCATGGTAGTTGAGAAACCATAATGGAAGAGAGTAGAATTTGATGATTCCAGGATAACCCATAGTCCAGCAGCACCCACTTTGCTGTTGGTGTGTGGGAGCAAAACAGGAGGACAGAATCTTGAAACCATCCCAAACTCACTGCCATTTTACAAACTTCCAGGGTGACTTATTAATTGACATAGAACAGGAATAATGGCATAGATTGTCACCAGTGTCTCCTCATTTTATTCTGGGCCTGTCACCATTTTTGACCTAGTCACTGTGTATGCTCTTAGGCAACACCCTAAACAGCTAAAGTTCTCCTGCTATCCCACACCCTCAGAATTCTACAGCTCTGACCTACAACACTCATGGTCATCTATATAGGATGCTCATTTATTTTATTATGTTAGTACATGACTAATTTTGTAGTAGGTAATAAATAGTCTTAAGTAAATGTTCTGTAAGAATGTGTTTCTTCAACAGGTAAACTGGAGGAGCAACTAACCTAGAACTACTACTTCCCTAGTGACTCAGGTCCCATAGAAGTCTTTGAGCTCACTGCCTTTGTATGGCCTTGAAACCAATCAAGACCAACTCACCTCACTGTGCAGTCCAAAACCATGAGAACTTATACAGTGATATCAGTGAAGCAAGGAGTCAGGAATTAGGTTTCAAAAAAAACAAACATGAACTTCAATTTTTCTGCATTGTTACCATAGACATTTGTAGAGTATTGGCCTGTTGCTATGTAGCCCTTTCAAGGTACTTCTGTTGCTGTGGCAATAGAATTTTGATTAAGAATGCATCTTCACTAGAGTTTGATTTTATTACCCAGATTCCATTAAGGTGTCTCATCAACAACCCCTAGGCAATAATTCATGCTCCTCGGCCCTTTTAGGAACTTTCTCTTGTTTGGGATCTGTGAAGCATTTTCATTTTAGTTGATGTTAAACATATCAGAATTAAGTTATTGTAACTTAAGTACGATATTCCTGGAAACATAGATGCATTCTGCATTATGTGACTCACTTCCTGGAAGAATGGGAAAACAATTTAGTAGCAACTGATGCCAAAGAGAGAACCATTTATTATGTGTCTATGTGTGACCCAGACATGGTTAGTAATTTCTTGCCTGGTGGTGAATCTTACCTGTGTCTATGAGTATCCTTATCTTTCAAATTGTTCATGGCCCTAACCATATTCTCCTCTGAGAGTACATTACTTCTCTGAGCTGGGTCTCCATAGCCTCACTCTAGTTTTTACAAGTGGAATGAGGCTACACTAAATTAAGAGGCGTTGTCTTGCAATGCTGCTTAGAAAATTCTAATTGTGGAAAAATATTTGTTAAAAAATAGGAATCATTTAAGGGGGAATATGAGATAGGGAGTAAAAACAGTGGGAAGGATGTGAGAGAGGGGGAGAGGGAGGATCTGGTCATTAATAAAGAGATTCTGTGTGAGAAGAAAAGTAGACTGGGGAGAGAAAACAGGCAAGCACAAGAGAGAGGGAGTATGGTCAAACTATTAAATGAATGCATGAAAGTATTGAAATGAATAAGAATGGTGGCTCATATCTGAACTCTACTAATAATGAGATGGAGACAGGAAAATGAGTGTTCAAAGTCTGCCTAGAAAATACAGTGAGACTTTTTGTGAAAGAGATGGGTGGAAAGGAAGGGAAGGCAGGAAAAAAGGAAAGGAAAAGAGAGGGAGATTAGGGGGAAGGGAGAGTGGGAGAGAGAAAGGGGTGAAGGAAAGAATTTCACAATGAAACTCATTATTCTTTATAATTAATGTACTCTAATAAAAAGAGAAAAATCTTAAGTATTTATCTTCTGTACTTCTCTAAAAGAAATTTGGGGTGACTAAAATCAAAGAAGTCTTCTAGCTGGCTCCCTTTCATACTGTCATCCCTGTAAGGGTTACTCAGCCTATGATTAAACATAGCTTCCCACTGGGCCATGTCTACACCCAGGTTCAAAACCACAGAGGTTTCTCTCATGAAGGATACCCAAAACTTTTGATGGCAACCTAATGTCATTGTCAACTTACAAATACAAGCCTAGTAGACCTAACTTAAATTATTCTGAACTATCTATGTACTGGAAAGAAACAGGATTCTCTGAAGATAGATTATTAAAGCAGACCACTAAGATCTATTACATAAGCTTCGTCTTCAATTTATTGAATGGTACACCATGGATATAAGAACCATGAATTCCTTTTCTCCAAGAAGATTGGACCTTTTCTAAGTATCTTCTTAGTACATATTCCTAAATAAAAATTATCTCTGAATAACAAAATGGTGAACATGACAGAAAGAATCAACATAATTCAGAAGAACACTTGTCTCCATCAATTAACCAGATGTGTAGCCTAAATCAAAATACTTCAACTCTCTGAGCTTTGTTTCCATCATTATTTGTTTCACAGTCCTTATGAATAATTAAATGTATGTAGGACACTGAATGCAGTACTTAGCACAAGTTACTTTGATAATACAATAGAAATCAGCCTCTCTGTGTGCACCTTCCTATGAACCGTCCTATTCAGTGAAGAGTTACATCAGCTGTGATGTTAGACTTTGCAGTTAGGAATGAGGTTGGTAGATAAACCCACGGGAAAGAAACTGTGCAGTCTAAAAAGAATGCCTACTTCCCTGGTATCTACTCTCCATGTCAACAAAACGCCAACAAGAGTCAGCAGCTGGCAAGTTTGTGCTGTCCTTGGTGTCCAAGTTCCTGTCCCCTAAACAAAACCAAATGTCAGGCTACAGCTTCCTGCCTAGTAATGCACCCGTTTAACCACTTTCTCTTTTCTTCCCTTGATTTTAAATATAGGAATGATCCAGAGAAACTAGACGCCTTCATCATGGACAAAGCCCTTCTGGATTATGAAGTGTCAATAGATGCTGACTGCAAGCTTCTGACCGTAGGAAAGCCATTTGCCATCGAAGGTATCTGTCATTCCTAATGCATTTTGGCCCAGATGCGCTGTTCGCTAAGCTGGCAAGTCACAGGTGCCAGAGGCAGAGAGCGATTCATCTTCTCTTGTTTTCATTTTCAATTCATGAGCATTCAGCTACTAAGTTTGTTGACCTCGGAGATTTATTTTCCACCAACTCGACAAAATTTTATTTGTGAAACCGTTAGGGTAAAAAATAATAGTCTCCTAAAGATGTTCCGGTATCAGGGAGTGACTGTCGTAAGGATTCCAAGACTATTTAATGTGAATTTGCACTTGTGTTTTGTCTGGTTGGGTTTGGTTTTCTGTGGTGGTAAGGATCAAAGTCTGAGCTTTGTAGTAGGGCTTTTGTAGTAGGCAACTGCTGTACCATTGATCTGTTTCAGCCTCTATTTAATGAGGGTTTTTGAAAGGTCAGATACCATAGTGAATCTAGTTGATTTAAGAAAACAAGAAATATGGTAAGACTCTATATGTCATATGAATACACTAAAGTCGGCCATATGTTGGACTTAAATTGCCTGCTTTATGATGAATCTCATAGGTGTCTGGAGACAGCTTTCTCTTTTAAATTTTTGATGAGCCCTATCCAGATTCTCCTGTGAGTTTGGTCTTGAAGCAATCCTATGGAGGTGCAAAGTCCTATTTCTAGAGATCTCTACTTGCCGTGATAATGCAATTCTGTGCGAAGAATCCCAATGTTGATGAAATCTAGTCTACTCAGTTTATACACAAAAAGGCCAAGAACTTGTACTATATCATATTTTCATCACCACACAATTACATAATAATGTTAGAATTAAAATTCACACCTAATATTGTACAAGGAATGTTACCTTCCAGTCTGGAAATAAATGGAAAAACACCAAATTCTGAGATTTAGTACCCTTCAGGGTCTTCAAACAATGTTGTTTGAGATTCAGGATTGCTCTTCTTCCCGCTGGCAATAAGTTTTGCTTCTAACTAGATCAATCCATCAATCAAACTATAGGACCAAAGACGCATTGTTTTGTCAGTATTTTCTCTCATTCTGAACAACAACTGACATGTGGACTACAAAAACTGAGCCAGTAAATTCCATACCTCCCAACTCCAGTTTCCTCTTCTTGACAACACATCCTGGCATTCAAGAAAGCCATATACACGTGTCACAGAACACTTTGGTTTAAAACAACCTTATGGAGTGACCAAGTTTTGAATTGAGAAAATGTGCATGTTGTATGTTGTATATGCTCGTATGTTAGCTAGGGTATAAGACTATTCTTTCAATCTTGCAACTGCAATTGGTCTCTGTCTCTCTTAAATATACAAGGTAATTTTTTTCTTCATGCTTTCTTGTGAATAGGAATTAAGCATCTGCTGTCATTTCTTTGAGACTCTTTTTTCTCGTTATTATTATTTGAATGAAACTTCTTTTTTCCTTTTTCTTTTCTTTTTTTTTTTTGGATATTTTTTATTTACATTTCAAGCGTTATTCCCTTTCCCGGTTTCTGGTGCATAAGTCCCCTATCCTATCCTCCTCCCCTTCTTCTATTAGGGTGTTCCCCTCTGCAACTACTCCCATTCAAACCCACTGTTACATTTCCCTGCACTGGGGGGTCCAGCCTTGGCAGGACCAAGGGCTTCTCCTCCCATTGGTGCCCAACAAGGTCACCCTCTGCTACATATGCAGCTGGAACCATGGGTCAGTCCATGTATAGACTTTGGGTAGTGGTTTAGTCCCTCCAAGCTCTGGTTGGTTGATATTGTTGTTCTTATGGGGTTGCAAACCCCTTCAGCTCCTTCAATCCTTTCTCTAACTCCTCCAGTGGAGACCCCATTCTCAGTTCAATAGTTTGCTGCTAGCATTCGTCTCTGTATTTGTCATGCTATGGCTGAGCCTCTCAGGAGACAGCTATATCAGGTTCCTGTCAGCATGCACTTCTTGGCTTCATCAATATTATCTAGTTTTGGTGGGCTGTACACCCAGGTGGGGCAAGTGGTGAATGGCCTTCCTTCAGTCTATGCCCCAAACTTTGTCTCCATATCCCTTCCTATAAATACTTTTGTTCCCCCTTTTAAGAAGGGCTGAAGCATCCACATTTTGGTCGCCCTTCTTACGTTTCATGTGGTCTCTGGATTTTTATCTTGGGTAATTTGACTTTTTGGGGTAACATCCACTTATCAGTGAGTGTATACCATGTGAAGGGCTGAAGCATCCACATTTTGGTCGCCCTTCTTACGTTTCATGTGGTCTCTGGATTTTTATCTTGGGTAATTTGACTTTTTGGGGTAACATCCACTTATCAGTGAGTGTACACCATGTGACTGGGTTACCTCACTCAGGATGACATTTTCTAGTTCCATCCAGTTACCTATGAATTTCATGAAGTCATTGTTTTTGATAGCTGAGCAGTATTCCATTGTGTAGATGTACCACATTTTCTGTATCCATTCCTCTGTTGAAGGACATCTGGGTCCTTTCCAGCTTCTGGCTATTATAAATAAGGCTGCTATGAACATAGTGGAGCACGTGTCTTTGTTATATGTTGGAGCATCTTTTGGGTATATACCCAGGAGAGGTATAGCTGGGTCCTCAGGTAGTTCAATGTCTAACTTTCTGAGGAAACTCCAGACTGATTTCCAGAGTGGTTGTACCAGTTTGCAGTCCCACCAACAATGGAGGAGTGTTCCTCTTTCTCTACATCCTCACCAGCATCTGTTGCCACCTGAGTTTTTGATCTTAGCCCTTCTGACTGGTGTGAGATGGAATCTCAGGGTTGTTTTGATTTGCATTTCCCTGATGACTAAGGATGTTGAACATTTCTTTAGGTGCTTCTCAGTCATTCGATATTCCTCAGCTGAGAATTCTTTATTTAGCTCGGTACTCCATTTTTAATAGGGTTATTTGACTCTCTGGAGTCTAACTTCTTGAGTTGTTTGTAAATTTTGGATATTAGTGCTCTATCGGATACAGGATTGATAAAGATCTTTCCCCAATCTGTTGGTTGCTGTTTTGCCCTAGTGACAGTGTCCTTTGCCTTACAGAAGCTTTGCAGTTTTATGAGATCCCATTTGTCGATTCTTGATCTTAGAGCATAAGCCATTGGTGTTTTGTTCAAGAAATTTTCCCCAGTGCTTATGTGTTCAAGGTTCTTCCCCAACTTTTCTTCTATTAGTTTGAGTTTATCTGCTTGTATGTGGAGTTCCTTGATCCATTTGGACTTAAGCTTTGTACAGGGTGATAAGCATGGATCGATCTGCATTCTTCTACATACTGACCTCCAGCTGAACCAGCACCATTTGTTGAAAATGCTATCTTTTTTCCATTGTATAGTTTTAGCACCTTTGTCAAAGACCAAGTGTGTGGGTTCATTTCTAGGTATTCAATTCTATTCCACTGATCTACCTGCCTGTCTCTGTACCAATACCATATAGTTTTTATCATAATTGTTCTGTCATACTGTTTGAGGACAGGGATTGATTCCCTGGGAAGTTCTTTTATTGTTGAGTATAGTTTTCGGTATCCTGGGCTTTTTTGTTATTCCAAATGAATTTGCAAATTGCTCTTTCTAAATTCTTTGAAGAATAGAGTTGGAATTTTGATTGGGATTTCATTGAATCTGTAGACTTCTTTTGGCTAAACGGCAATTTTTACTATATTAATCCTGCCAATCCATGAGCATGGGAGATCTTTCCATCTTCTGAGGTCTTCTTCAATTTCTTTCTTCAGAGACTTGAAATTCTTGTCAAACAGAACTTTCACTTGCTTGGTTAGAGTCACACTGAGGTATTTTATGTTATTTGTGACTATTGTGAAGGGTGTCATTTCCCTAATTTCTTCTTCAGCCTATTTATCCTTTGAGTAGAAGAAGGCTACTGATTTATTTGAGTTAATTTTATACCCAACCACTTTGCTGAAGTTGTTTATCAGACTGCTCTCTGGTGGAATGCTTGGAGTCACTTAAGTATAACACCATATCTTCTGCAAATAGTGATATTTTGACATCTTCCTTTCCAATTTGTATCCCATTGACCTCCTTATGTTGTCTGATTGCTCTGGCTAGGACTTCAAGTACTACATTGAATAAGTAGGGAGAGAGTGGGCAGCCTTGTCTCATCCCTGATTTTAGTGGGATTACTTTAAGTTTCTCTCCATTTAGTTTAATGTTGGCTACTGATTTGTTGTATATTGCTTTTACTGTGTTTAGATATGGGCCTTGAATTCATGATCTTCCAGGACTTTGATCATGAAGGGGTGTTGAATTTTGTCAAATGATTTCTCAGCATCTAATGAAATAATCATGTGTTTTTTTTAATTTGAGTTTGTTTACATAGTGGATTACATTGATGGGTTTTTTGTATATTTTGCCATCTCTGCATCCCTGGGATGAAGCTTACTTGATCATGATGAATGATCATTGTGATGTGTTCTTGGGTTCTGTTTGTGAGAATTTTATTGAGTATTTTTGCATCAATATTCATGAGAGAAATTAGTCTGAAGTTCTCTTCCTCTGTTGGGTCTTTGTGTGATTTAGGTGTCAGCATAATTGTGGCATAATAGAAGGAATTGGGTAGTAGTCCTGTTTCTATTTTGTGGAATCGTTTGGACAGTATTGGAATGAGGTCTTCTATGGAAGGTTTTATAGAATTCTGTATTAAACATATCTGGTCCTGGGATCTTTTGGGTTGGGAGACTTTTAATAATTTCTTCTATTTCTTTAGGAGTTATGGGGTTGTTTAAATGGTTTATCTGAACCTTATTTAACTTCGGTACCTGGAATTTATCTAGAAAATTGTCCATTTCATCCAGATTTTCCAGTTTAGTTGTATATAGGCTTTTGTAGTAGGATCTGATGATTTTTTTGAATTTTCTCAGATTCTGTTGTTATGTCTCCCTTTTCATTTCTGATTTCTTAATTTGGATACTGTCTCTGGGCCCTCTCGTTAGTGTGGCCAAATGTTTATATATCTTGTTGATTTTTAAAAAAAAAAAAAACAGCTCCTGATTTTGTTGATTCTTTGTGTAGACTTTTTCTTTCTACTTGGTTGATTTCAGCCCTGAGCTTGATTATTTCCTGACTTCTACTCCTCTTGGGTGTATTTGCTTATTTTTGTACTATAGTTTTTAGATGTGCTGTCAAGCTGCAAATGTATTTTCTCTCCTGTTTCTTTTTGGAGGCACTCAGGGCTATGAGTTTTGCTATTAGCACAGCTTTCATTGTGTCCCATAAGTTTGGATATGTTGTGCCTTCATTTTCATTAAATTCTAAGAAGTCTTTAATTTATTTCTTTATTTCTTCCTTGACCAAGTTATCATTGAGTAGAGCCTTGTTCAACTTCCATGTATATGTCGGCTTTCTTTCATTTTTGTTGTTATTGAAGACTAGCCTTAGTCTGTGGTGATCTGAGAGGATGCATGCGATTATTTTTATCTTCCTGTATCTGTTGAGGCCTGTTTTGTGGCCAATTATATAGTCAACTTTGGAGAAGGTACCATGAGGTGCTGAAAAGAAGGTACATCCTTTTGCTTTAGGATGAAATATTCTATAAATATCCATTAAGTCTATTTTGTTCACAACTTCTGTTAGTTTCTCTATGTCTCTGTTTAATTTCTGTTTCCATGATCTGTCTGTTGATGAGAGTGGGGTGTTGAAATCTCCTACTATTTTGTGAGTGCAATGTGTGATTTAAGCTTTAGTAAGGTTTCTTTTATAAATGTAGGTCCCCTTGCATTTGGAGCATAGATATTTAGGATTGAGAGTTCATCTTGGTGGATTTTTCCTTTGATGAATATGAAGTGTCCTTCCTTATCTTTTTTGATGACTTTTGGTTGAAAGTCAATTTTATTTGATATTAGAATGGCTACTCCATCTTGTTTCTTCAGAACATTTGCTTGGAAAGTTGTTTTCCAGCCTTTTACTCTGAGGTAGTGTCTGTCTTTCTCGCTGAGGTGTGTTTCCTGTATGCAGTAAAATGTTGGGTCCTCTTTACATAATCAGTCTGTTAGTTTATGTCAGTCTGTTAGTCTATGTCTTTTTATTGGGGAATTGAGTCCATTGGTGTTGAGAGATATTAAGGAATAGTGAGTGTTGCTTCCTGTTGTTAGAGGTGGAAATATGTTTGTGTGACAATGTTCTTTTCTTTGCAAGGAGATTACTTTCTTGCTTTTTCTAGGGTGTAGTTTCCCTCCTTGTGTTGGAATTTTCCATCTATTATCCTTTATACAGCTAGATTTGTAGAAAGATAATGTATAAATTTGGTTTTGTCATGGAATATCTTGGTTTCTCCATCTATGGTAATTGAGAATTTTGCTGGATATAGAAGCCTGGGCTGGCATTTGTGTTCTCTTAGGGTCTGTTTGATATCTGCCCAGGATCTTCTGGCTTTCATAGTCTCTGATGAGAAGTCTCTGGTGTGATTCTGATAGGTCTGCCTTTATATGTTACCTTTGTCCCTTACTGCTTTTAATATTCTTTCTTTGTTTTGTGCATTTGGTGTTTTGACTATTACGTAACATGAGGAATTTCTTTTCTGGTCCAATCTATTTGTTCTTGTATATTTTAGGCATCTCTTTCTTTAGGTTAGGTAAGTTTTCTTCTATAACTTTGTTGAAGATATTTACTGGCCCTTTAAGTTGGGAGTCTTCACTCTCTTCTCTACCTATTATCCTTAGGTTTGATCTTCTCATTGTGTCTCGGATTTCCTGGATGTTTTAGGTTAGGAGCTTTTTCCATTTTACATTATCTTTGACAGTTGTGTCGATGTTTTCTATGGAATCTTCTGCTCCTGAGATTCTCTCTTCTATCTCTTGTATTCTGTTGGTGATGCTTGTATCTACGGCTCCTTGTCTTTTCCTTTACATTATCTTTGATGGTTGTGTTGATGTTTTCTATGGTGTCTTCTGCCCCTAAGATTCTCTCTTCTATCTCTTGTATTCTGTTGGTGATGCTTGCATCTATGACTCCTGATCTCTTTCCTAGGTTTTCTAGCTCCAGGGTTGTCTCCCTTTGTGATTTCTTTATTGTTTCTATTTCCATTTTTAAATCCTGGATGGTTTTGTTCAATTCCTTCACCCATTTTTTGTGTTTTCCTGTAATTCTTTAAGGGAGTTTTGTGTTTCCTGTTTAAAGGTTTCTACTTGTTTACCTGTGTTGTCCTGTATTTCTTTAAGGGAGTCATTTATGTCCTTCTTAAAGTCCTCTATCATCATCATGAGATGTGATTTTAAATCCAAATCTTGCTTTTCCAGTGTGTTTGGATATCCAGTATTTGTTTTGGTGGGAGAACTGGACTTTGATGATGCCAAGTAGTCTTGGTTTCTGTTACTTAAGTTCCCGCCCTTGCCTCTTACCATTAGGTTGTCTCTGGTCTTAGCTTGTTATTCTGTCTCTGACAGTGGCTTGGCCCTCCTGTAGGCCTGTGTTTCAGTACTCCTGTAGATCTGTTTTGTTTCAGCCGGATCTGGGAGCAGAGAGTTGCTCCTGGGTTTGTGTAACCTGAAGTCTCCAGAAGGATTGCTTGGCATGGAAGAGTTGTTCTTACCTCTGCTAACAGGTGTGTAGGTGCTCCCTAGCAAGTGGCTTTCATCTCTCCATGCAGGCAGAAACCGGAAGGGTCCTGTCACTGACTGCTCCTATATTCCTGTATTGAGAGGCCACTAGGCAGGTTTCTCTTGGGTCAGGAATGTGAGCAGAAGTGGGTATCTCCCCTGAGGTCTTAGGATTGTCTGCACTTCTGAGGGTCAAGCTCTCTCCACCAAGTGGTTTGGGTCTTTGAGACTTTCATAGGAGCTATAAGTTTCCTCTATAGACAAGATGACAGTGATGAAAGTCAGGATGTCAGGATAAGAGATAGTTGGTAGTAGCATTGTTCTGTTAAAATATATATATATTATAAGACTAAAAATATATCTATTTTATAATATATATATACATATATATACATATATATACATATATATACATATATATACATATATATATATATATATATATATATAGAGAGAGAGAGAGAGAAATATATTCTGTGTGGGGATGTAAGGGCATTAGAAAGCTCAGTTGCCTGTTTTAATGCAACAATGGAAAATTCCATTTTATGTAGCATCTGAGGATACAGAAAGATGTTACATTTTCTTTATGTCCTCGGTGTTTGGGGTAATTGAGTTTCCTTCTACCATTAGTAGTTGCTAATAACAAATCATTTGTGGAGGAAATAAGAATGAGGGGCTCTATGTTCCACCTTTGTCTCCAGGGAGCAACCCCATTTTGTCAGAAAGTAGTGGCAAGATGGCTTGTTTGCCTCTGCTGGACGTCAGTGCCAGATGCCACACAGTTAACTCCCCACTGGTCTCCTGTTTACACTTCCATCTGTGTCCCTGAGACTAAGTAGCTTATAGTTCCTATCATTCTAGATACTTCTTTGCTCTCAAAGAGAATAAACAAAATGATACACTCAAACATCAAGACATCAAAGACTTGAGAAGAGAGAGCATTATCATCACTGTCGGTCTCCCCTCTGAAGGAATGGAATGTTTGATGGTCAGTACTGGCTATCCACTTGGTAGGACCCAGAATCCCCTAGAAGACAAGATTCTGGGCATATTTGTGAGGGCGTATCTCGATTGGGATCATTAAGAAGAAAAGACTCATCCAGAATGTGAGCAGCACCATTCCAGGATCTGGAGTCCTAGACTGCTTTAAGCTCCTACCCTCATGACTTCCCACTATGATGGATGGCACCCTTAAATTGTGAGCCAAAATAAACCCTTCATCGTTTTCTTGTCTGGCATTCTGTCATATAGGAAACATAACAAATACAGAATGCAAATGAGAAAATGTAATAAATATTGACCCCCAAAACAAGTTCACACTCTGAACACAAAATACGTCCATCAGCTTCCATCACTTGAAGTAGTGACTGACTACTTGAAGTGATTTGAGGGCAAACAGTTCCATGAGTTTAGTCCAGGGTTGCTTGGCTGTTGCTCCTGGGCTTGTACTGAGGCAGAATGTATTGCAAAGAGAACATTGTAGAGTAAGCCCTGCTCACTTCATGGTGACCATGAATCAGAAATCAAGACAGGAAAGGGGAGAGCAGGTACAACTTAGACCTTTCAAAAAACAGAAACAATTGCCTACTTCTTCAAAAGAGGAACACAGCCTAACCACTCATTAAGGCAGAGCCTTCGTGCTCCAATCAACTTCCAAGTGGCCAAGTGCCCTACCTCAAACCAAGGCTGCTCCTAGGGCCAAACCCTCAACACAAGAGCTCTCCAGGATCATTTTAGATTCAAACTATAGCACAAGACTTTCAAACACTACAAAGAGATACGATTTATAAGTTATACACGAAGCAAGAAAATGGCTATTAAAGGAAGTCAATGAGCTGTGATTATAGTTCACTGACAACTGCCTGTTTACCATGCGTAAAGCTTCAAGTTTAATCCCTAGCATTGCAAGAAAGAAAAACAGACCTAATGATCATTAATGCTGACTTCTTGTTCTTTATTTGGTTTCTGTTTGTCTTTAGGGTTTTTTATTTGTTTGTTTGTTTGTTTGTTTTTTGGAAGAGTTGATTGGTTGGTTGGTTTTATTGCTGTTGTGTTTTTTGTGGGTTTTTCGGTTTGAGGGGGTTGTTTGGGTTTGTTTTTTGTGTTTGTTTTTGCTTTGAGATTCAAGTCTCATCTAGGGCAGGCTGCTCTCAGGCACAGACATAGGCGCCTGATGGTCTTGAATTCTTACTCATCCTCCTTGATGCTCTCAGTGTTGGGACTGCAGGTAGCACCTTGCTGGGCTTTTGAAACTGATATGTTTGTTCTGTGTTCATCTCAAGTATTTCCATACATTCCCTTTATTTTTTCATGAAAACCTTAGACAAAATATAATTTTTAAATTTATGAAAACATGAGACTGATTATTAGACTAGACTACATACATATAAAAGTCATTAAAGCAATTTTTGGCATATTACCCATTTGTGACGTAGGATTACAGAGCCACGGGATCTGGAACAATGCTAACATGTACTAAATGTGTAATAAATGATGTATTTCTCATTATATAACTTATCAGTTCAAATTCAAATATGTACCTGGTTCACTTATTAATGCACTAAATCAAATGTACATGCTTTCCCATGTATAAATAATTTCAGGAACTTAGGAGGAAAAAGAGTCTACTGATTCCCTGATGCTGAATCCATAATACTGGATCAACGTAATACTGAGCACACACTGAGGAATCTGACTAGTGCTCTCTTCTAGACTCTCAAATCTACTGGTTGTAGACACCCAAAATTCATATGAAACCTAATCCTTACTGAAATGGTAGCAGGGAACTGATTCAATAATGATTAGATCTAGCATGAGGATTCTAAAATG
The DNA here is from genome assembly GCF_021556685.1 of Rattus norvegicus. Lineage (NCBI taxonomy): Eukaryota > Metazoa > Chordata > Mammalia > Rodentia > Muridae > Rattus > Rattus norvegicus. The sequence continues at coordinate 69,288,514 of NC_141538.1, read as the reverse complement.
ATAACATTAGTACCCCTATCATGAACCCATGGAAGTTCTTGAATTCTCACTACATGAAGGTACAGCTAGAAGCCTTCTGTGAACCAGAAAGGAGATCTTCACAAAACACTGAATCTGCCCATGACTGTTCTTGAACTTTCAGGAATCAAGACTATGAGAAATACATGTCTTTTGAGGCTTGTAAGCTACCCTGTCCTTGAAATTTGCCACAGTATCCTATACAAACCAAGGTAGTTACTAAACACTCCACCCAACCTTGGATTTTCTGTTCATTTAGCTTTTAAAGTAAAAGTAAGGCCTATGAGAGAGAGGATGCTCTACCTCCTTGCATTTGAAGCCCTTTCAATATTCTCCTTGCATCTCAATCACAGCCCATTCCCTCCTCCACTCCAAATCCCACCCTCATAGATCCCTCTCCCATTACACTCTCCCATTCTTAGAGAAAGAGAAGCCCACCCAGAGTTAACAACCTGCCTTGGCACATCAAGTCACAGCAGGACTAGACACATCCTCTCCCACTGAGGCCAGACAAGGCAGCCCAGGTAGGGGAAGGGGATTCAAAGGTAGGCAACAGAGCAGATACATCCCTCTCTCCAACAGACTCTGAATTATTAAGAAAAGTGAGGTGACCTGAATTGGGTAAGCACAAGGGTCTTGGGAAGGGGAAGTGGAGGAACATTGTCAAGATATATCATATATATATATATATATATATGAAATATTCAAAGAATAGATAGCAATATGATTTTTAAATATATTATCAGGTCAAGGGGTATGCAGAAAATGTTTGGTCAAATTAAATACCATGCATCAGAGACACAAAGACATATTATGTTCTTGAGAATAAAAAGGAACGTGTTAAGATAAATGAACACATGCCCCAAATTTATGCATTGGAGTTAGCAGACAATAAAGGTCAGGCAGAGAAAAAGAGTAATGTAACTGCACAATAATGATCTGTGACCTTTCAGCAAAAGGCCTTAGACTGTTTCTGAGCTGTTCTTTTACCGGCTTTCCAATAATTATTTAATGCAATGCTTAGAGCACTAACTGTGAAGTCTGGCCCTTGGATTAAAATAGAATTGCTGTCACTCACTGGCAAACATCTTAATCTGTTCTTCCAGCTCCTCATCTGCATAATGAAAATATGAAATGAACACCTAGCACAAAGTTGCCATCAAAGTTAGGTAGCATAGTGCATGTAAAGAATGCAGAAACATACCCAGTACACAAGATGGATTCCATAAGTTAATAATATTGAAGATATTCATTAAGTTGAGAACCTTACATGACAAAAATCTTCCCAAGATATCCTTCATGGATCTCAGTTCCTCTAAGACACTTCTCTTCCCAACTTGATGTGTTTTTGGTAAGGGAACTCCATTTTTCACATTGGAACAATGACAATATGCTCTAAACCATTATCTCAGAGTAAATAAACATGGTATTCCAGGACAGACACAAATTAGAATGATTTTTTTGTTCCTGAAACTTTTTTAACATTATTTTTCAGTTGTTTTTTTTTTCAAAATATCTATTTTCCAGCCGCATTTTGGGAAGATTCTTTTTAGCTATGAACTTTCTAACTATACATTTGCTAGTCAAAGTATATTTCCACTACTCTTAGCTGAGTAAAGCTGACTTATCCATGGAGAAAAGATCAGGATTCTATTTGGGAAATTGTTCTCTTGGGCTGTTAAGCTGTATCCAATTTCCAGGGTGCCTGGTGCTTTCTTCTTTAGGGTTGAAGGATTCCATCTTGCTTCATTCATCAACCACAAAACAGTCCGGCCTGGCAGTACCGCAAAGTCGCAGTTCTAATGATAATACAGGCAACTCTGACTAAGTCGAGTCAGCAACTTAACAATAAACTCTTTTGACAATGAACATGAAAGACTTGAAAAGCAACTAATAAAACAAAAGAATAGAAGTGAAACCTTCAATGTTTACCATTTTATATTTCTGAATAAAATGGACTTTTATTATCTGCAGACAATTCCCCTCTCACAGACACATGTTTTTCTATTCTTTCCTTGTCTTAATTAGTTACTAAGTATTATTAATGCCAAAAATCATTGAAACATCAATGCCCAATGTAAAAGTTAAAAGGATGTCAGTTTATTTTTAGCTTCCATTGCAAATTAATCTAGGCATGATGGAGTAGAATGATTTAATATTCATTATATCCTGGGCAGCCATTTTTTATAAATGTCTTTGTAGCTTCCACATAGCCTTCCCTTGGTGACTCTTTCTGCTCTTGTTACAGTGCCAAAATTACATTCTTAGAATATGTAGGCTTATTCATAGGTTGGAATTTCACATTCTTCAAACTTTCTTATGCATTTTGGTCTCCTCTACTTAAAACAAAGCAAAAAACGGCCCTATCAAAAATCCATCTAAGATGTTCCTGTGTTGTTTCATTCGGTAGCAATTTCTCTTTCCTCTAAACTCCCAGCAAATGTTCTCTGCGCTCCTCGTTGCATTTTGGCTGCTATCTGTTACCTGCATTGAGTTTAGGCCTCATCTCTCTTCTTTCCAAGAAAAGTCATTAACTTTGCACCATTGTGCACAGCTGCTGAGTATCACCTTAGCCTCCCCTGGATAGGCTCCTCATCTAAGCTAACACAGTCACCCCACAGCACTATGCACCTCTGTGGGATTGATGAGCAGATTAACATGTGCAAAGTCAAGGTTTTCCAAATAAAAAACAAAACTATCCTGTCATTTATTATACTGATGTCGGTTGGTGTTATTAGCTTCAAGGGGACCTATGAGAAATGTTATAGTTTAGTGAGGGCCCTTCCTAGTTAGTTTCCTGGCATACAGTAGGGCTATTCCTATATCCTCCACAAAACTTATTCCTAAGTTTTTAAACAAAATCTACCCATGCACAATGGTTTTGGTTAATGAAAACTTACTTTTGAAGATTGGGGTTTTTTTCCACTTATTTGTGTATGCGTGTCTTTGTGTATATTGGTTGTATATAGAAGGGTCTACATAGAGACCACAAGGGGGCCCTCGAGCTGAAATTATAAACTATTGTGAACCTGTCAATATGAGTGCTGAGAAACAAACTCAGGTCCTCTGGAAGAGCATTAAGTGCCCTTAACTGCTGAGCCACTACAACTCCATGACTAGTTTCCTAATAAACTATTACTGACTGGGGGAGAATGGCATCCACATGGTTAAAAATATTAGGCCTACACTGAGTTGAAGGAAACAGGTTAAGTATTCCCTTGACTTATAATGGATATAGTGGAATAAACATTGGCTTTTAGAATCAAGCAGACCTACTTTCAAACATTAGTTTTGGAGGCTACTGACTATTATCTTGGCAGTTTAATCACTCAAGATTCAAATCTCTTTAGGTAATAAGTGCTTTGTCATGTATCCATATGTGGGGAATACATGGGGCACACAAAGGAACTTGGAATACCCTAAGCTTTATTATTATTAGAATCCCAGAGCGATTTTACTGAACTGTGGTGTCACAAGATAGTCAAAATTTATTTCTTGGACATAATTTACATTGTGGGGTAAAATATGCTACTATTAAGGATCAGTGCTTGCTGGCAATATAGAAAGTCCTGGATAAATGTTAGAAGTTGCTGTTGAAAGCTATTGCTTCAGTGAGGAAAAATGTGTTAATATTCAGCGAAGTTAACCCAAGCAAATTATCCTTACGTGCCAACCTATTTCCATCACATAGTTCTAAATCCTCCCCACCTATGTTCCTAATGTCCCTTTTCTTCTCCTCACTTGTAATGAAGTTAGCTTCATGCAATTAACTGTTTAATATGTCTCCCCACTGACCTGCATAGACCACTTTACACAGTACCTGTTTACACAATCGAATATTTGATGAATGAACAGGTAGATGGATGAGTGGATGAGAACCAATAGATCAGTGAATGTTATATGTGGTGTATTACACCCAAACGTGTTTCAAAACTGAATTATTAGAAAATGAAAATTTCCCTTAGAAAACTTACTCATGAGTGCCTGCTGCTCTTTCAGAGAACCTGTGTTTAGTTCCCACCAGCATCAGGTAGTTGGCAACCACTGGTAAGTACAGACCCAGAGTATCTGATGTCCTCTTCTGGCTTCCTTGGGTACCAGGCATGCATATGGTGCACTTACATACATGCAGGCATTCATAATGCACACAAAAATAAATAAAGAAGAGAAAAGAAATCTATTTTTTAAAAAAAAAGCATAGTCACTACATCCGAAGTGTTACTTTATGAAAACATCAGAAACCCATTCAAATTCTATTATCATCAGTCTTGCCTTTCAAATCAAAACTACCAGTCACAAAGCGGGCCCTCATAATAGCTGTTGGAACAGAAAGTCCAAACTGTGCTTTTGACATTGTCATCTTTTTCCTGACACTGCATTCTTAAGAAACAAACAAAATTATCACAAAAACAAACATGCAACTGTCTAAAGCCCAGCACCTGTTTGGTGCTACACGTAACTACTCCATGTCATGAGTGTCGTGATTTGAAAAGGGTTTTATGTATTTGCACTAAGAGAAAGAATAAGAACTAATACCTTTGGAATTGAGTTGTAAAGTGAAACAATTAGGACAGGTATTTGTCTCGGTAAGTATCTCTGAATCTTTTACAGCTTTTTAGTCTCATCTTTTTTTCATCTTTCTCCCTCAATCATCTTGAGGGCAAATAGAAAAATCTCTTTTTTTTTTAATTTGACTGTGAGATCCAATAACTAAGAACAAGATGTAGTTAATTAGCCTCTTTCACGTGGCTCTTCAAAGGGATTAGCAGTGTGTTAACAGTCCGGAAAGCCATGGACCTCTACAGTGTGAGAACACGCAGTCTAAACCGATGAATAAAACACCGACAGTTACGCTCATGTTTGCTCTCTTTCCATATCCCGTCCCCTGCTTCCTCCTGCTTTGCATAACAGCCATCTTGGATCTCAAAGCTATGATATCCTTCACTTTTTTCTAAATGTAGTTTCATCCCCCCATATGTATTCTTAAAACATACATTATTTTACTATGAGTGTGTGTACATGTACAAAATAAATTCATCCTGCGGGTTTGGGGGAACGGCATTTTTCCCCAATAGCATATTGCTAAGAGTTATGCATCTATCACTCTATTTCTAACACATACGTCCCAGTTGTGTAATATCCAGATCATGTAACTATTCCACAATTAATTTATTCAAGGTTTTTGTCAAGCATCATTTGAGCTCTTTCCAAGTTCTGTGGTTATGAACAGTCTTATTAATCATATTTCTTGATGGATTTGTGGAGAAATTGTTTGGAAATGTTCTTGGGTTTTAATATGTGTTCAAATATGCAAAATGTCACCAAATTGTTTTCCAAAGTAATTACATCAATTCTTATTTTTTATATCCTCTCCAATATTTGACATTACCACTTTTTGACAATTAAAGTTAGTTATTATAAGCCCTTGTGGTTCTTTTACTTCTCGTGGTGTATTATATGTCCATGTGGTATAATGGTTTGAATGTATTATGTTCCCTATCAGTTCTTAGGTTGGGGATTTGGTTGCCAGTTATGGGAAGTGATTGGCTCCTAAGGGCTCTGATCTAATCAATGGATGATCCCTTGATGGATTCATAATATGACTGTTTTTGAGAAGTAATCTGTGGGGGCTATTTATGTTAGTCCTGGATATTCTTGTATGCCCTTCTGTCTCCTGGCTGTCAAAATAAGCTCCTTTTCTATTTCTTCCCCCACGTATATGGATTAAAAACTCTGAAACCATGAGCTGAAGTAAATAACTTCACCATCAACTAATCCTCTCTAGAAATGCCTTTACAAAAATGTCTAACGGTATACTTCCCTAATCTTCTAGTCACTGCTCAATCTAATCAAGTTGACAATTCAGATTAACCATCACATGCAGGTTTACTGGGAAAGATGACTAGGGAATCCCAGACCTGGTAAAGACCTCAAAGACGTCTTCTTAAAGAATCATACAGAAGAGAAGGGCAGATTCATTGAATCTTCCCAGAGATGCAGCTGAGTCAGAGGCATTCTGGAGCCCTTTGAGGGAAATGTAATACAGACTCACCGTGCCCGTTATTACATCCAGAGACAATATCATACAAGAATGGTGGCCACATCTCAGAACAGTATGAAGAACTCATGTGCGGTTGCATTTTCTTCTAGGATATGGCATTGGTCTCCCTCCAAACTCTCCATTGACCTCTAATATATCTGAGCTCATCAGTCAGTACAAGTCTCACGGGTTTATGGATGTGCTCCATGACAAGTGGTACAAGGTGGTTCCCTGCGGAAAGAGAAGCTTTGCCGTCACTGAGGTAAGGAAACACTGCTGATAATGGTGGTGCTTTGTATAGCTTCCCCTTGAAAACTACAAGGACATGCCTTTAGCTTTAGTTGTACCTTCTGATCAACAATGTACCAGGATGCCCCATGACATATTGATCACTTGGATTTGCTTGAAGTGTCTGTGCCTACAGTACTGTTCAGTGATACCAGGTTTAGATTTAAATGTGATTTTATTCTGCTGGATTAAAAAAAATCTAAATTTCCACTTCTATTCTACAAACTATCCTGAGAAATCTGTTAAGTATGGAAGAAATGTTTAAAAATTGTAGCAAGTGTATCTGGGACTGACATGAATGGTGTTTGCTTTAACCTTGAGTTGATGGTTCTGGTGTGGATTTTACAACATGCCTGAACGTCTAACTCCAAACGCTGCTACTGAGTCATAAGCCCTTTCTCGATTTAAAATCTATCCACACCTTAACTAGTGATTGTCGGGTTACAGGACAATAACTTTCAAGAATTGAAAAGGGCCAGCACAGTCGCTCTGTGCCTGGGTTAAGGCACACAAATAGTCAGCAGTGTCCTTCCTGTTGAAATGCTGTGTTGCTGCGCTATACTTAAAAATGAGTTTGCAAAATATGGCACAATTTGAATGATTAAAATAGGAGACTGAAAACTGTAACCAGTGCCATGGCCCAAATCCTCTAAAGGGAAGAGCCAATAAACAAGAGCAAGGCCATCCTGACATTAAAAAGAAGAAAACACATCTAAAGCCAACAATTGCTCAAATAACCTCTATTTGGCAAGCATACCCAACAGAATACAGCTCCTCTGCCTGCCTGTTTGATGTCTCCTCTCCAATATCCTGCAGGCATCTCAAATTTCACTTGCCACGAGTCTGTGCCTTAATGCTCTCCTTCGCTGGGCTTTTCCTCCTGGGCTTCGCGTCTTGGCGGTGGTACTTCTGTGCACACTGGCCCGTACATTCCACAGACTGCCGTAGGTGCTTACTGCCTGTTTTACATTCACCAACAAGTCACACCTTCTACAAAATAGGTCTCAAATACAGCCATCTATCATCAACTCAAGTGTCATCACTCTGTCCACGCTGTCACCCCTTACCTGGCTCACTGCCGACGTCTGCTAAGAGGTCTGTTTTGCACCTGCCTTCCTTTAGTTGCCTTCCACATGGCAACTCATTCTTCTGTTTGACAGCCATGTTCACTGGGACAAAATCTGAACTGGTGACATGCCCTGTAGTTCCTGGCCTTGATCACTTCTCAGTCCTCTCTTATGCCACTTTCTGGTTCAGCACAGCTGTGCCATGTTTATCTCAGAATAAAGATAAATCCATGGCTTCCCAGCCTTGGGTTCCCTAAACTTGCTATTGTCCCCCTCCAAAGTTCTGCTCCACTGACATTTGCTCAGCTAAAACCTCCATATTATGAAATCCCAGGTTAAAAAAAAAACTGTAGATGTAGTTCAGTGATACAGTACCTGCCTAATTTGTCCAAGGCCTTTGATACGATGCCAATGCTACAAAAAAAAATTAAGTAAACAGAAGAGTCAATGAGAGAATAAACTCTTAGCTAGTATCTCTCTTCTGAGATCCCAACAGAGATTGACTAGTATAAATCACACTTCCCCTTATGATCTCATATATCTCATGTCATTTAATAGCACTCAGTATTAACATAAACATTACTGCCTTAAACATAATTTTAATCAGAGTATTTTTTCAATATATCTCGTCAATAAACTATAAGAGCTCCAGGAGCAAAAAAAAAAAGTGTCTTATATTTTCAGAGTAGGCACTCAGGAAGTCAAGTAGATAAATCAGAGAAACAGCATACCTGAAAAGAAATATAGGTCAGTAGGAACTCACAGAGACTGTGTGGCGGCACATACGGGGCCAGCATAGATTTAAGCCACATGAGAAGGGGAGTGAGGACACAAGCTCCCATCCTTAACCAAGAAGCTATCCCCATATGACAACAGCTTACAGAGAAAAAATTATTTCCCTCCAATTGAGTCTTACTGGGTACATAAGCCATACTTAAGGGTAGATCCTATGACCAGAAGTAGATGGGAAATATTGAACAAACTCAATGGTATTTTTGTAGACTCTCTATTGCTTTGTTGGGCGTTTTTATCTTACTGTTCTTTTGCTTGTGTATAACAGTCTACAGTTCTGTGTTTTTAAGGTGTGTGAGTGTGTGTTCTCTCTCCATTGTTGTTGTTGTCATTGGTGGTGGTGGTAATGGTGGTGGTAGTGGGTTTTTTTAACCTATTTTTTTCTAGAGAGAGAAAATGCCTGGGGTTGGATGGGTGGGGAAGTGGGAAAGGTCTGGGAAGAGTTAGGGAAGGAAAAACCATGATCAGAAAGTACTGTGTGGGTTCCAAGTCTCAACGTTGTCATTAAGGAGCCTGGCACGGGACCCTAGCTCAGGATTCACACATACTCTTCAGAATGCCGGGTCTGAGTTGTGGATTTTATCAACACAAATTTCCTGATGTGGAAGATGCAGTGGTGGTGAATGTAAGGTTGCTGAGATGGGGCCCTATGTCAGCTTGTTGGAATCTAATAACTTTGAAGGCATGATTCTTCTTAGTGAGTTATCCAGACAACGTATTCATTCCACAAACAAACTGATCAGAATTGGCAGAAATGAGTGTGTAGTTGTCATTAGAATGGATAAAGAAAAGGGATATATAGATTTGTCAAAAAGAAGAGTTTCTCCAGAGGAAGCAATCAAGTGTGAAAACAAATTCGCAAGATCCAAAACTGTTTCTAGCATTCTTCGCCATGTTGCTGGGGTATTAGAATATACCAAGGATGAGCAGCTGGAAAGCCTATTCCAGTGGACTGCCTGAGTCTTCGATGACAAGTACAAGAGACCTGGATATGGTGCCTATGATGCCTTTAAGCACGCAGTCTCAATCCCATCTATCTTGGATAATTTAGATTTGAATGAAGATGAAAGGGAAGTCCTCATTAACAATATCAAATAGGCATTTGACCCCACAAGCTGTCAAAATTTGAGCAGCTATTGAAGTAGCTTGCTATGGTTATGAAGGCAGTAATGTTGTAAAAGGATTCCTAGGGGCAGGTTTGACTTGTTCTACAGAAACCACGCCCTTCAAGCTTAATCTAATAGCTCCACCCAGGTATGAGATAATAACAACGGCCCTAGAGAGGACAGAGAGTCAGGCTATAGCAGTTATCAAAGAGAAGATTGAGGAGAAGAAGGGAGTGGGCAATGTTCAGATGGAGTCCAAAGTGGTCACAGATACAGATGAGAGTGAACATGCAAGGCAGCTGGAATGGCTTGAGAGAGAAAATGCAGAAGTGGATGGAGATGATGATGCAGAAGAAATGGAAGCCAAAGCTGAAGATTAACCTTTTGGAAAACAGTCCAATTGAAGGAATACGATGCAGCCCTTTCTGGCTATAAACCCTAGACTTGAAAGTTTTCCAGTATTGAAAACTTCAAAGCTGAATTTTTTATTTCCAAGTATTTAAGTTCTCAACAAGCCGGAATCGAAATGCCCTCCCTCGTGTCAGCTGTTTTCACACAGTGGCTCTCACACCTCAAGCATTTTTGAGGGAGTGGCTTGCTTTGACCAGAGACAAATGTTAACCAGCGGTCCTAAACTTGAGCTTGCAGGTCCTATTTCTGGTGTCTCTGGATTGGCGCCCTTATGGTTCGGAGATTTACCAGGGACTCCAGACACAAACAATCCCAGTCTTTCTATATAAAATGTATTCAAGCAAACATCAAATAAATTTCTGGGATTTTTTTTAAAAGAAAGTACTGTATGAGAAGAAATATATTCAAGAAACTAGAGTCTAAGCACGGGTAAAGGTCAGAGACTAAAGCAGGGCTGATACTCATGGTGCACTGCGATGAACAGTCCCACAAATCCATGTTTACGCAGGACCTAAGGCTTTGACCATATTTTCAAAAAGAGTCTTTGAAAGAGTAATTAAGATGAGGCCACACTGGGCTCTAAACGCAATGCTGGTATCATTCTAGGGAGGCCAGGTGCACAGGCTCGCAGGGAAAGAGGTCTACCTGCTGGAAGGGGCAGAGATTGGGGACTAGAGACACAAGAAAACAGCTCAGGAGCAAACAGGAGAAAGTTTATTTTTTTCTCAGAGGCAATCCCGCTGGCGCCTGCATTTCAGGGGTTTGTTTGTTTGTTTCTCTCTTTTTTTCCTGTTTATTTGTGGGTGATTCCTAAAATGTAAAAGGATGCGTTCCTGCTGTTCCAACTTGTGTTCATCTCTACAGCATCCTGACACGCTAATACAGGCAGGCGCTAAGTGAGATGAGACAACGTGCATGGTAGTTAAGTAAATGACCGATGAAGAGGAAGAAATTATTTTACAAAGAAGAACTCCAACTAGAGGCTAAGTTAAAACAGTCAAGCCCTCAATGATTAAGTTCACATAGGATCTTCCTTAGAGCTATGATGAAAATGAAGATGGTTGCGTTCAATGCTGTGACCACAGAGGTGGGGAAGCCAGACATAAGGGTACTTAGCTGTAACCACAGAGGTGGAGACATTGAGGCAGGAGGATTCCAAGCTCAAGACCAGTTTGGGACACATAGTAAGACTTGGCTTGGGGGAGGGAGACAGAAGAAGTGGCAGCATTGGGAAGCTTTATAATCAGAACAGGGAAGTCGTCTGACTTTAAATTTTTTAAATAATTCTTCTTTTCAAAATACTAGACTTAGCAGTGATTTCTACATGAAAATCTATGTCTCCTCTGGATAATCGATGACATTTTAACCCTATTGTTGAGTATTTATACAGCGTTTCCTAAAGGAAATAAACCTGAGCTTATACCAGTGAGTTAATGCAGCCTGGAAAGAAAGCAAGTCAGCTGCTTAAGTCGAGCTAAATAACTGTCACTTGGCGTTGCCTGTTTCTGGTGTCTGTCACTGACTTAAATCAAAATCTCCAAATGATTCAAATTTGACAGTAAGGCATTATCAAAATGTGGCTCTCAGCCATAGTCTCCAGCACAGCATTACCAAACAAATGCCACATCCTGGTCACATGCTCACATTCGGGCTACTGCCCTTTCAGACAGTCATTTGAGAAACCAAACCTCGTGATACATGTGGCTCTGAGGACCCGCAGCCTAGACCCACTTGAACACAGTTTCGAAGACTGAGTCAAATATATACCCACAAAACCACCTGATAAATATATTCTTCTATGAGCACACACAGCACAAACCATGATATGTCTGAAACTATGTCTTTCCATGTTTGGAGGCTGAATCTGTCACGTAGAGCCGGTTAGCCGCTGCTGGATCTGAGTTTCTCCATCTGAGAAAGGGTTTGACAAAACGGGTCGTGTTTTCTTCCTGAGAGTAAAAGATCATTTGTGGAAGCATCTAACAAGAAACCTGGTATCGTAAGTGGTAAATAACAGAAACCCTGCTCTTCTTCGTCTAATCAGAGGGAACATCCTATTATTTACTGAAAAACATTTGGCGACAGCTGCAATTACTTCATAGTTTGTTGATGAAAATTGCATGCGCCTGTGTCTAAATCAATCATTGTCGATACGATGTGAATAGCATAACAGATTAGGCCAATCAGAACTCCGGGACCAGCAATGACACAACTTACCTTACAGCACTTAAGCACAGAGAGGAGGGTGAAGACCTGAACAAGGGATTGCCTTGACACAATGAAGGCAGCTGAATGAACGTAGAACAGACAACCAACAGCCTCCTCTACACGTGCCCTGGAGACTCTGGAAAGTTACTTCTCTCATCTCACCCAGCTCCAGCCATTTATACTACAAAATGTATAAATGTTTGCATTCTTCATCCTCATCCTCATCCTCATCATCATCATCCTCATCCTCATCATCATCATCATCAAGATTTTTCCTCTTTAAGGGCCCTGCCACAGTGACCTCAGCCTCTGTCGACATTCTCCTGCAGTATGAGTGTCTAGTTCTCCATAGAGAATAGGTAGTTGAGAGGCCTTTAGAGGCTTCCTTGATTTGGGTTCGAGTTCTGCCAGCTGTGAAATACTCGGCATGGTCCTTGGCCACTCTGAGCCTCCCCTTCTTCTGTAAACTGACTGAAAGTAATGCATGCTTCATAGATTATGGTAAAACTCAAGTCAGTTAAAGCCTCTAAACTACTGAGCAGGTGGTTAAAAGCACTTGCTGTTCTTCCAGAGGGCCTGGGTTCAGTTCCCACCACCCACACATTGTCTTCAACCATCCAATTCCAATTCCAGGGAATCTGATGCTCTCTTCTTACCTCCTAAAGCACCAGACATGCATATGACACACATGCAGGCAAACACCCATATGCTTGAAGTAAATAAATCTAAAAATAAAATTCTAAAAACATATCCAGACATAATAATAAAATTATGAGTTTTCACCGTAAGTATTCCAGGGCTATATAATTTATCGACATTTTAAAATAAAGCCAAAATAATAGGACATAAAAAGATAGACTTCAAAAACTAAGCACAAATAATAATAGGCTATTCATAAATACACAAAATACACTAATACTTCTTTAACAAAAATATTGTTTTTTTCCTATAATTGCTTTTTAGTTTAATGTGTGTGTGCGTGTATGTGTATATGTGTGTGTGTGTGCTTGCATGAATGCACACTCATCATGTATGACAGGAGATAATATAGAGAGATATAGATATAGATATAGGTATAGATATAGATATAGATATAGGTATAGATATAGATATAGATATAGATATAGATATAGATATAGATATAGATATAGATATAGATATAGATATATGGAGGTCAAAAAACAACTTGCTAGTGTCTGTACTCTCATTCCACTATATGGGTTCTAGTAATTTATCATAGGTTATCAATAGTGAGAGAAGCACTTTTTACCTATTAAGCCATCTCAGCAGACTTTAATCAAGATATTTAAAAAGCCAGATTGGAGGAAAGGTCTTTAGACATCTTTGGCGTAGTCATCTGGAGGTGTTGGGGTAGAAACAATTCTCAGATCAAATTGTGTTTGTTAAAACAATGTGGACTCACTTCCCAGGTTGACTGAATTTGGAAGGGAGAAGGAAGTCGAAATGAAAAGAATAGAGGAAAGATATGCCCTTAACTGGGACTTCAGATATAGAGTAAAAGATAATTCTGGTAATATCGTATTTAGAGAAAGAAGACAACACCAGTGTCTAAGAATATTATGAATGTGCATAGCATTATCATTCCTTCTAAAGCAGTGCTTCTCATCTTGTGGGTCGAAACATGTCTGGGTATTAAATGACCCTTTCACAGGGGTCACCTAAGACCATAGGAAAATATAGATATTTACAACTCACAACAGTAGCAAAATTAGTTATGAAGTAGAAACAAAAGTAATTTTATAGCTGGGCTCACTACAACATAAGAACGGCATTAAATGTCACAGCATTAGGAAGGTTGAGAACCACTGTTCTAACTGATGATGGTTTACACTATGAAATATCTTTGTCTATGCAATTACAAACAGCTCTATAAGACGTTCACCATGTACATTTAAATAGCACTGCATTCTACCCTTGGGCACAGACTAGCATATTCATCTTGAAGAACTGCAACCTAGAATCCTCCTGTACAACCCACAGATACTATGTTACCAAACACAAGCAGTCCTCTGCTCCTTGGCTCCACTGGATCTCCTCTGTAAAGGACCCCTGCTTGCTGGGTTTCCCTTTGCTCGCCTCACCCACACGTGGTTCTCAGTCTGTTCTGTTTGCCCTTTTGTCCTATTTTGCAATGCTTTCCCAGACCCCCCCCCAAAAAAAAGGTAGAAGAAAATTGGCTGTTAGCACTTCTCATACCTACTCTTTGTACTGAATGCCCTGCAACAGTGTGTTTACACAGAGAAGCAGGATTGTAGGAAAGTCAATTCATCCACATCAGCTCAGCTCCAACTCTCAAGTGGTTCTAGTGAGTCATAGTGGAAGAACGATTTAATGTTCTCCCTCTCCCTTCCACCCCTCTCCACAACATCCCAGAACAGAGGCATAGGACAGGACAGCACAGAGTACAGATGCTCTTGACTGCACTTTTCTAAAAGTGCTTTTGACCTCGAAGGAAAATATTCCTCAGTTTACTTCTGACCTCACACTCTATTGTTCCGAGTACAATCTCGGTCAATGTCTCTCCCCTCAAAGTAATTAGACATAGTCTTTTGATCTGAAAAATGTCTGCACTTGGACAACGATTTATGTGGTTACCTGGTATGAAATTGTGAAAGATCTTTTTGCTCCTCCATTTCTGGCAGTTGGATATTCACATTGGGCCTTGAGTGGGAACCTTGATCCGTTTACCTCCCATCTCTTCACAAACCCAGAGATGTTGTGCTATAATTTCTCTGGAAGATAAATTCATTTTGGGAAAAAAAAGAAATCCAAGGTTTTATCTTGTCCCTAGAGCCACCCAGAATGTTACAAGTCTGCCTCTCCAGGTCAGACTCTGACAACGCTCAGAAAAAAGGTTAAATTGACCTCAGATGGGTCTCTACAATCTTCACAGCCCATCCGTGCTCTGCCACAGTGGACTCATTGCTGATCAGTTCTACTGAGGAAAACAGATGGCAGGGTATAAACTCCCTTCATCTTCCTTTGACTCAGCAGAGAACAATACAATTTTTTAAGTCCCTGAGTGAATTTAAGAACTCCGGGGAAACAGTCCTATGAAACTTCTTTTTTATGAACCAGGGAAGGAAGGCAGCAGATTACAGTTTAACAACCTCCCCAAATTCACCAAGGCAAGATGGATGACATGAGCTCTCTTTGCACGTCTTCTCTAAATAATGTTTTGAATAATTGCACCTTTTAACTGTAAGAGGCTGAAAGGGAGAGGAAATAGTGGTCTTGGCAGAGAGCAGAAAGCACCCTCAGAGACAGAGAGGAGTTTTAAGAAAATTGTTTGAGACCACATTGTTTAAAGAAGTCAGCACAATTCCAAGATTAGATAGAGGAAGGCTACTATTACCATTGTTGTAGGGAGAAAATGGGAAGAGCCATTCTCAGAGCCTAGCAAGTACGAGGTTCTCTAAGAAATTCACCATTCACTTGGAGGCATTTGATATTATTTTGGAGGAGACCTTGACAAATGCTCAAGTCAATTCTCCAGTACCACAAAGAAGAAGGTAGAGATGGCCATTTAGTTAGGGGCTTGCCCATTCCCCTAGCCTCACCATAAGAGAGCTGGGGAGCAAATACCCTGTCACTGTCTCCCTGCCAGCCCTCCAACTCTCAGATCTTCTACTTGTCTGGGGGAAGGAATCCATCTGTGTGGTCCCTGGAAGTCAATTCCCAGGACACAAATCAGGATGGGAAAAAAGGGTGTAAATGAATCTGGAAGAGAGGAGGTCATCTAGCATACCCCTTTGTGACAGAAAGGAAAGGGACAAGGCCGTCTGTGCATCAGCAGCACAGACCTTCAGGTAGATCAGCTTGCAAGCGAAGATCCAACCACCCTTAGTCAGGAAGGAGAGAGAAATACAAACCAAGTTCACCAAAGATCATCCTGGCTCTATTAGCACTGTGAGGAGGCCAGCCTTAAATGCTCGGGAAATATACTTGACCTATCCAGCTTCAGGTGGATGCTTATCTTGTTACCACAAGGGCATCTGTCGGAATACAAGGGTTGCTGCTGAGGACTAAAGGAAACAGAAGTTAGCAAGCAAGAGGCTCAACTTTGTAGAGAAAGGAGTTCTAGCCTGGGATTGAGCCATGTATATTATAAAATATTACAAAAGTAAGTTACTAAACTTCTCGGTGTTTCGATTTTAATTTCATTCATTTTTCTTTTATTATTTAAATTGTTTTCATTACATTATATTTTGATCGTGTCTTCCAGCCCCCTGGCTCCCACCTCCCTACCTTCCAACTTCCAATTATCAAGCAGAGTATTCAACTGGAACCCCTGCCTGCCTGAGCTTCCTCCACGTCTCAGGTCACATCTTCCTGACCACTAGCCCGACCCTGACTTTTCAACCTTTCATCCTTCCCTATCCTTGACCTTCTAAGACTCAGATGCTATCCTCCATGGGATGGGTCTTCAAGGCAGGGGTGAAGTGACAGTCTGTTATGTTTATTAGGAAGCAACTTTGAAACCCGAAGCTTGTTATTTAGGAACACTGTCTGTATGTACAAAAGTGAAAATAACCATGGTATTGAAATGGCCGCATCAAAAATAAGGTGCATTGAGATGTCCCAAACACAAATTACATCACCTCTCTGAGTTGCTTCCCTCTGAAAATACATACGTTATTGCCTTTCCCACTTAGAAGCAAGAGATGACACACGTAAACATCACGCCTGTGGGTGGATGGTGCTAAGTATGGGCAGTTCTTATACATTTGTCTGGATTCCACCAGGAGCCAATTAGGTGACATTTGCAACTTCTCTGTACCGGTTTCCTCATCTTAAATAAAAGATCCATGTAGTGCGTCAAAAAAAAAAAAAAAGCAGTAGTTTCCTATGAGAATTGTTAGAGAAATCCTGGCCCAACTAGCTAAAGACTAAGGAAACAGGAACACAGAGAAGATACTAAGGCAGCTGGCCTCCAGCCTTTCTGTCCATGAGCCAGACTAACTTCCCAAAGCCACAAACAAACCATGCCTTTGTTTATGCTAATAACCGCTAAAACAAAACAAAGGTCTAGTAGGTACGTTGCCCTCCTGTTCCTTTTTTTTTTTTTTTTTTGGAAGAGGGCAAAGGGTTAGTCCACGTTATGGTTTGAATGTGAAGTGAACCGATGAGCTCCTGCATTCGTTCACTGGGTCTCTAGCTGGTGTACTATTCTGGAAAGTTGTAAAACCCTGAAGAGGTGGGGTTTTCTCGAAAGGAATGCTACTAGAAACAAGCTCTGAGATTTTGTGCCCCGGCCCCATTTTCTGTCTACTTCTATTTCCTGAGGCAAAACAGACCTGTTCTGCATTTTCTTCTTGCAAGGCACTTGATGACAGCAAAGAGGAAAGGAATCAACACAGCCAACTATACATTGAAAATCAAAGGAGATCCCATAAGTCACATCTCAAAGCTTCTGCGTCAGCTAAACTTTAATATATTAGCAAATTAAAAGCAATGGCTGAGACGGTGAGAGAGGTGGGTTTTTAAGGCAGTGTTCTCTGGTTCTTGACAGGGAGGTCACATTTCAGCTCCCTCCTGCCTCTCTCATCTCTCTTCCTTCCTTCCCATTTAAAATATCCGTCCGCTATTCAACCTGTTGAAAGTTATAGTGAGGCAGAGAGCTAATGACTGCAGATTACTTTAAATTGAAAACTTGAGCACGTAGGGAGCCACCTCACCAGCTAAGTTCGTCCTTTCTAATAGCCTAAGTAATTAGGTTTAATATTTGAGCCGAGCATAAGGTCAGGTGGAACCTATCCAGGTAGCACTTCCTGGGATGCTAAAGAAGCACAAAGCAGTGCTTATGTTCTTTCATGATGGGAAGCTGAACCAGATGGGAGGAAGGGAGTCTACAAAAAAGCTTCCCCTTCACCTGGTCGATGTCTGAAACAAACCCAGACATTCACTCATGCATCCAGTAGTCTGTCTGTCCATCAGCACACACATGTTGAACCTCTGTGTGCCAGGCTTTCTGGGTGCAGCCAGTACAGGAATAGAAATGAGGAGAGAGAGAAAGAGAGAGAGAGAGAGAGAGAGAGAAAATAAACAAAGTCATGTGGGAACAGTGACAAAAATAAGGTCACGAGTCACAGAAGATGGAGAAAGGATCAAAGCTGCCTTTTCAGATTCAGAGGAGGTGAAGCCTCCAGAGATTTAAAAAAAAAAAACAACTACCCAGGCAACGTAGAAATGAGACATTGGAAGCACGAAATAACAAGTATACCTACCCCTACCCCCAAAAAATATCACTCACTTAGGCATGCCTTGGGGATTCTAAAATTGCAGGGGGAGACTTGCCCCAATCCACATGGTAGATAGACACAGCTAAACTCACTAGCTGATTATAAGTCTTTAACTTTTCCTATATCCTGCTTTGTGGATCCCTGTTACCTCCTTAAGGCAGAAACATCCATCCTTGTAGGCTTCATACAGAGCACACTCTAAAATAAGAAAGGATTTCAGCTCTAAAAGGGATTACAACATCAGGGTGGACCCCCAGCTTACTACTGTGTGCTTAAGTAAGACAGCTTACACAATTTCAGGTCCAGGAGCCATCATGATTGCTCAGTGGGTTACAGCAGTTGCTGCTGTAGGAACTGGTATTTTGGCACCAGATGTATAAACTGAGGACTCGACTGCTCCAAGGTACGTTGAGGGGGAAGGTGTTTACTGTAGCTATAGGACAGAAGATAGCCAGGGATCAAAGAGAGAAAGCAGTAAATTAAACATGGCCAGCAGACTGTCCTGGGCCATGAGAAGACATAGATAGACAGAGAGACGGACAGAGAGATGGACGGATGGATGGACATATACACACATACTTATGTACATAGACAGATAGATAGATAGATAGATAGATAGATAGATAGATAGATAGATAGATAGATAGACAGACAGATAGATAGATAGATAGATAGACACATACATACATATATGCATACATACATACATACATACATACATACATACATACACACACACATACATACATAGGACCAAAAGAGAGAAGCAAGAAAGAAGAAAGAGTCTAAGAGAGGAAAACAAAAGAGAGTACTTGGCAGACAGCAGTTGTAATACTGAGGAAGCCTGAGGCCAGCAGACACTTTGGTATGCTAACTGGTACCACGGGTAGCCATTTGTCCCTGACATCTGCCAAGCCTGATGACCTGAGTTCCAGCCCTGGACTGCATGGCGGAGGGAGAGAACAGACTCCCGTGGGTTGTCCTCTGACCTCCACATGTGTGCTTTGGCAGGTGTGCATTCCACATGCACAAGCACAGAGAAAAAGTAAATCTAATGAATAAATTCCTCAGACTTTCCCCCTCAAAGCCAGGGCTTTGACCCAGCGTGTGCAGTCTATTTAATGAAATTGTGGAAATGTGTGACCTAATCAATGTTCTTCTTTCCCTGAGTAAAATCTATGCCCAAGCCAAGCATGGTGGTAGAAGAGGCCTATAATCCTAGGAATCAAGAACTGAGTCAGGGGCACTGTGAGTTTGAAGCCAGTCTAGGCTACACAGAAAGAGCGCATCTACAAGTTAAAATAATAATAATAATAATAATAATAATAATAATAATAATAATAATAAAAACAAAGCAACAACAAATAAATGCTGCAATTGAAAATAAAAACTATGTGCAAGAAAAAAAAACCAGCTTGGTAAACAACAGACCACTTTCTGTAAGAGGCTGCGTTTGTTTGTCTTATCCTGACTCTAGGAGTCATTTGCACATCTCCAAACATGGACAAGCGCGGGTCACGAATGTCTCACAATTCCAGGGCTGGCGACCTACTGCTTCCATGTCAAACTGAAGACTTTCAATGGTGGGGGCGGGGGGGGAGACAAAAATCCCTGATTCTGAGCATTCCACCTGGCTGCTTGCTGACAGAACACACTTTTACATTATGCTGCAGTTGTTCCCCTCCCCCTACAGTTCTGCATCCAGGTTTCCGTGAGAAAGCATGAAGAAATGTTATACAAACCATATAGCACTTATATACAAACAACAGAACTTAAAACACTTAGAGACAAATAACAACAACTATTGCCTACAATGCTCTGGGGGGAAGCCTTCGGACCACAGTTCAGGGTTTTCTTCCCCTCACCCCACATCAGCAGAAAGACAGGGGCTGCTCGTCTGCTGGTTTCTGGCTAGTGTGGTTTGGATTCTGATAGAAGGAAAGGCAATCCAGCAAGTGTTGCCTTCACCTCACTAATGAGCGAATAAACAGATCTTGTGGAATAAGGGTGTCCTCTTTTGCATTCCAGAGAGGCTCGGGCATAAATTACACCCAAGACCACATACTGTTAGTAGTTCCTGCTTTTCTCCTAAATTCCTCCAGCTAATGAATATTTATGAAATGTCATTTACTATGCAACTAGCAGGCCTGAACAGTGCTCAAACTGATTAGAGCTGTTGTGAGAGACAGCCTTCCTTCCATCTTTTCAGATTTCCATGCACTGAAGCCTGTGGGGCATCTCATGTAAGGACTCCTCCCTCATCTACTTTCTGTACAGACAGCCCTGGCCTTCAGGTTCTGGAGATTTCCCAGCTTGGAGAAAGCAAAGCATGGAGGTGGGGAACAAATGCCATCTAGTGGCTAAAGTGAGGTGCTACAAAATATCAGAAAAAAAAACGTGGCTTTGCCTCTCAGAAACGCATGATCCCCATGAACTAGCAGCAGGATGGGTCAGCCTCTGAGGGTCCTAAGGACATTCATGTGAGCAGTTTGAGTGGAATTTGGGGGATATATTAGACAAGGAAACAGCGTTTTGGAGAAGCCTTGTGGCCTTTAACAGGGATGTCTCATCTAAGCATAGAGTTGTCAGCCAAGGAGGCTGGGGCAGTCCCATTCAGAGCATCATTGCTACAACTCCTACCTCTGTCCTTCCAGACAATTGGAACTCAGGCCTAGATCTGAGGAGTGTACTATTTTCTCCAAAGGGATGCTGCATTCCTGAGGGTTTAGCCACAGTACCTCAGAATGGGGTCTTGTTTGCACAAAGGATACAAATATAGGTATGAAACCTACCTTGATATAATTTAGTTACAGTATAGTGATTATGCCTAGTATCCAATCAGAAGATGATGGCCATGTGAAATAGATACCCACAGGGAGCACGAACTGTGAGGTGAGGTTGGGTTTAAGCAACTGCCAGCCAAGTCCTCTTGTCCACTAGTAGGTTTTGCATGGCTGTAACAGGACAGCTCAGGCGATCATCTTGTTAAAGAAGAACTTTGCTTGAACTTGCTGTTTTGGAGGTTTTTAGTCCATCATAGGTCACCCCTATTGCTTTGGGGTCTATGGTAAGGTGGCACATTAGGACAGGGATGTGTCTGCTGGCTTCCTGCCTAGATACAAGTAGGATAAAGAGGATAGATCTCTCCTTAACCCCTTTAAGAATCCTTTCCTCAGTGACCAGGCCTCCCACTGGGCCCTACCACTGGAAGTTTCTATCCTGTCTCTGAAAAAGAGCTGCCTGGGGAAGAGTGTCCCTGCAGGTTTCAGGGGGAGCATGGTCCTGCCAGCTTCTTTATTTGGGACTCCAGCTCCAGCATTGAAAGTCAACCCACCCAAAGGCACCCAGGTGACATCCAGTTTCCCACCTCTATAGCTGTGACACTTGTCTACCTACCTCGTGTCTAGCAGAAAAAAAAAAGTCTGTTTATTGCCAGAAAAAGAACACTTCATTCATTTGATAGTATCTTTCATCTTCTACCTTCCCTTTCGATTTGCTACAACTCTCTTATGTTTTAATTCATTTAGGAGTCCCTAGTCTCTCTGAGCAGGAATGGCCTCTGGATGTCGTCAGGGCTTTGTACATTGAAACATGACCGATGTGCCTGTAAGAAATAACTGAATAGGCACTGCCTTTTCTTCAGTGCCTGGGGCATGGTCAGGCCTCATTCCACTCCACCTGATACCATTGCTGTCCCTTGACTTCCCCACTCTAGACATGCAGGTCTTCTTTGGGTCCCTGCTACCTGCTTGTTCCCCTTGCTCCAGTGCCTTTGCACATGGAGTTTCTTCTGTTTGGAATGCCCACCTATTCCAAGAACACCTACTTAACCTCTTCTATTCCTGGAGATTTCTGCTGTAGCATCACATTCCCAATAAAAGTTTCCTTTTGAATGGATTCTTTGGGTACCGGGTATCTCTCACCTACAGTACATAGCATAGAGTTCCTTTGTATGTCAGAATGCGATCATTTTCTTGATATCCATCCTGCATGCCTGCTTTACACACCTGTTGCATTTGCCTTGCCCATTAGCTGCTCAGGAAATACTTGTATCCATAGAAACACACATATTGAACTAGTCATCAGCTTTCTTTTTTTTTTTTATCTGTATATATATATTTATATTTATATAAAAAGACCAATAATAGCAGTGTGTTATGCATCAACAGCAGCAACAGCTTTTCCAGGTTCTGCAGTCATCTGAACAAAACTGTAGAGACATCCAGCACACTCCATTAAAAAAAAAAAAAAAAAGTAAAAAAACAAAACCCGAGAAAACAGCACAGTTCTGTTACTCTTGTGGTACCTGGCACCATTTTTTTTTTAAATTAGCTTCTCAATCATCATCTGGAAAGAAAACATTCTGAGCAACATCATTAAAAACAGCTCTGATAAAGCACGGTCACTACTACGTATCATAAAGCAGGTACAAGCTATTTTACATCCACAGAGGTATGATACAGTACTGTCCTACATCTATAATACTAGAGGATACAATTTAAAAGGCATTATTTGAGACTTGATTCTACTTTTCCAGCAGAGGGCCCAAAGGATGGTGTGACACAGCTTTGTAAAGAAACATACTCTAGACAGGATTTCCTTTCACTAGTGGCACACTTCTAAGGATTCATTCTCTCCATGAATGTCAGCTAAAACCGTTATTAAAAAAAATGAAATATCCCTAGAACAAAACCGTATAACCACCGGATTCACATGAAGATGACCTAGTGGAGACAAGCTGGACCTCACCTTACCAACAAGCTATCAAATCTGTTATGTTTAAACAGTGAGACCTCCAAGGAAGGAGATGCCAAGTAGTGCTTCAAAGCTTCGGACCACAATCAAACACAGCATCCTTTTCAACAGAAGCAGAAGCTCATCTGAATATGCTCATGGATGCTGACATCAACATTTAATCATCTCCCCACTCATCCAGGAAGAGGGGGAGATCAGTTACTACTGTACTTTAATGTGTTCAACCAAATCACCATATTACAAAAATAGCAAGCTGCCATAATAAAAAATAAGGCTCCTCTATCCAGCACCAGATAGCATCATTTTACTTTCAAGCCTAGAAATTGCACACTTGTATATAAACCAACCGAAGATGAGGATTGAGAGTTCATCTTGGTGGATTTTTCCTTTGAGTCATCAGCTTTCTAATAGTCTATTAGAATATTCAGGCAAGTCGACCCTAGGCAGAAATGATCACTTCTACCCATTCTGTGCTAGGCACTGAGCCTGCTCTTCATGCCCTAGCTGAGTTAATCTAGGGAATGAGTCTATGAGTCAGAAATCGTCATCTCACAGCTCCAAATGAACCGTGAATCAGAGACTTGATTCTGCTAGAGGTCACGGGATTGTTAAATAACTAAAACCTTAATTTAAAACTATACACGTCAGAACTTATATTAAAAACTTCCCCAGAATGACAAAAGAAAGCCAGGCATGTGATTTCTAATCCTCTTGAATATATGCCAGGAGCCTGCCTGAGCAACTCTCTCTGGAAGGCAACTGCTGGGGTGGGGTGTTCGGGGGTGCAAAAGTAAAAGTTATTTAGTATTAATATCCACTCTTCTTGATTCTTCCTTATTCTGGGGCCAGAAGCTGATGGCTTGAGACAATTTAACACCTGTTGCTTAACTTGAGGAGGTAGGTAAAGGATTTATTGCTCCCACCTCTGACCAGACAGACAGGAGCCCCTCACTGACCAGGCTGGTTAACTCTTTTCGAACCAGAGAGGAAGAAAAGGAAAGGAATTAAAATCCTTAACACAGGCAAACATGCACAGATACATGTACATCCACACACATACATACTTTAGCCAGGTCAGGCACCTGTCTCAAGCAATTCCACAAATGTTCATGCATGCTCACATATAAACACATATATCTACACACGTACATATAGACAGACAGATAGGCATTTGGATGGATGGACAGATGGATGGATGGATGGACGGATGGATGGAGCAGAGCCCCCCAAGTCACCAACCCACCATCTTTATATCTTTTCTCTAGCCTTTTTATAGACAAAAGTTCTTAGAAAATTACCTTATAGATAAAATGTTACACAAAAATGGGAGTTACAAAAGCATGTTGATATTAAGTTCAAAGTAGTGTTTCATTCTGTATGTTCCTTATATGTTCAAAACAATAGTTTTATATGGCTTTGTCTTATTATAGGGTACACCTGTGGCTTCATCACTGGATCTGACCTTGAATGAGTAGTTTTCCTTGGTCACAAATTTGTCCCAAGCCTATGTCTCTCTTTAGTATAACTATGAAAGCTCATTGTATTTCTTATTATGCAGCCTTTACTTACCATTTATGAGGAGTGGGCACATTCTATTCTTGATTCTAACTTTATTACATCTTTCTAGCAAAACAACCAAAACCACCTCTTAAACTTTCTTCCTAGGATCATTCTAATCAAATCAGGAACCCTATAAAATCATTAATTCATCTAAACATCATTAATTCATGAAAATTCATCTTTACATTGATCTGCAGGAAATCTATCCAATAAGGTGGGCTGATGCCCAGGAATTGTTATTCTGTGCGATAGTGACAGGAAAGGCATATCAGCTGCAAGAAGCAATCCTGAGGTGAAATCTCTTGGGACCTAGCCTCTCAGAGCTCACCCATCACAGTCATGCAAAAAAGGTGGGCCACCTCCAGAAAGGCTATCTGCTAGCCTTGGCCTCTCCTAGACCACTCCTGACGAACGTACATGGTAAATATAAAAAGACTAAGTAAATAGTATCGCACCTTTAAAACATGCTCATTAAACTAGATTGCTCAGTGGCAGTACTCAGTTACTCCAAGGACCGTGCTGTCTTAACTACAAAAAGGCCCATTAGGCGGCACACAGCCAGCCTGTAGGGTATATTCGGTATAATCTGTTGAACGGATTTAAGTTTGACATTAAAATAAAATAAAAGGCATTAGTCAAAGCAAATAAATAAATAAATAAATAAACAAACAAACAAACAAACAAATAAATAAATGTAGAGAGATGCCTTAGTGGTTAGAACTGGCTGCTCTTCCAGAGGACCCAGGTCCTGTTCCCAGCACCCACATTGCAATAGAAAGAAAGAAAACATGGAGGAAAGAAAGAAAGGGAGGGAGGAAGAAAATTTTAAAATAGACAAATACGGCGGGTGCTCATGGTATGCTACAGCCATTTTAGATGTGTTTTAGATACTTTCCCTTCGGAAGGTATCTTCTACAATAAAGTTCTGGCTTCATTCTTTCTTTCCTGATTTGTGGTTGAGAACCTGATACTCAAAAACAAACTGAGCTCACGGCCTGAGCTACAACTTAAGCTGCAGTTCCTCACAGGACACTGCGGTTCACAGCAATATAGTGATCTACTAAGTGTGGCTCCGGGCAGCACCGGAAGTACTTCCGGGAGAGGCTCAGGACTTCCTGCAAAGTTTCTAGGCCTGAGAGACTAAGCGCATGCCTATTCCGGTGGTTTTTTCAGTTACTCACGCTCGTGACTGTCTCGTCGCTTTTAATCTGAAAATCCTTGAGGAGAAATGAAACTAAGGAGAAATGCCTTGTTAAAAGAGAAGTGGCATCGGGTTTCCGGTTTCTTCCAAATCAATCAATCAATCAACCCTTTTAATTTACTACATTCTGCACACTCCGCGGTGATACACAGAACAAGGAACAAATGGAGTTTTCCATGGAAATATCTAAGAATAATGAATGGCTAGAGAAAACGGAGGCAATGGCTGGAATCTCCTTGTGGTGCCAAACTACAAAGTTTAGGAAATGTGGAGCAACAGGGAACTCAACCACACAGTGACTGACTACTCCAGCTTTCACCACGGTGTTGAATTCTCTACAATGTAGGAACCAAAAGGAATCCTTCTGTACATGGGAGCATTTATGAAGTGGCACCATCTCCCCAACAGTGTCTATCCAATCGTGAAATCAGCTAATTCTTGTGACTGAATTTCCCCTCACAAAACATTTCTCCTCCTAATCGGCCCATCACAATAATCACATGCAGTAGGTATGTGCATGTGTCTGGGTGGTCTGTCAGGTGGATACATGTATGCATATGGCTGGAGGCCGGAAGTCAGCCTGGGGTGTCCTTCCTCAGGCATCATCCTCCTCTCTGACATGTCGTCTATTACTGGGCTGGAACTCACCTAGTAGGTTAGGCTGGCTGGCAAGCAGACCTCAGGAATTCTCTTGTCTCTGCCTTCCTGGCTCTGGGGTTATAGGCATCGATTCTGCCTCGTGGTAACACACACGGATTACAGCTGGCTGATGGCTCCTTTACAGCAATAAATGCCAAAGAACTATGCAGGGAAAGGCTGTAAGGAACCTGTGGCTGCCTGGTGACCATTGTTAAGGTCTACACACCAGAAATGAGAAGTCCTAGGAGGCTAAAGGAAGAGCCAAAGCCAAAGACGGGAGGTCCGTAGAGCATTGGGCAGCAGCAGAATGTCACCATTGTCCATGAAGTCCACCTGGCCTTCGCTCTAGTCCTCTTTCTTTTCTCTTTTTTTTTTTTCCAACTTGCTCTAGTTCACATGCAGCTTTTGATAAAAATACAATCGTTTTTAACAAAATGAAACTGTCTTGACTCCTTAGGTCTGTCTCACTTGGCAGACGTACTGTCTGACCTGGACTCCTTACACTTTGCTGAATGGAATAGAGTCACACCCAATGTGTGATAAGAGTCAGTTGTTTGTCATTGTTAGTGAATGAAAGTCCCTACCCTCAACCTGTTATATTAGCTACTCTCCTATTGATGAAACAAAACACCATGCCCAATGCAGCTTACCAAAGAACACATTGAATTGGGCTTACAACATCAGAAGGTTCGAGTTCGTGATAGAGCCAAGATCGCAGGCAGCAGGACCAGCAGAGGACTCTGATCCATGATAGGAGACAGACAGCACACGGCAAATGGATGGGGTTTTTGAAGCTTCAAGCCTGCTTCCAGGGGCATCTCATCCACCAAGGCCACTCATCCCAATCAAATAGTTCCACCAAACTGGGGACCAAGAACTCAAACATATACGTGTACGGGAGGCCAGACCTAGTATTCAAACAAATGACCTTTGGGAGTCATTCTCGTTTAGACTACCAGACTCGTCTAGGACCCTCAGGGAACACCAAGTCTTATCTGCCTCGTGTCTCATCACGCCTCTCTCATCAGCCGCCTGGTCCTGAGCAGACAATGTGATTTTGCATCCTCTTTGGCCAAGTGAGAGGATGTAGGTGGTACTCAGCAAAGCTGATGTCTTCCTCTAGCTTGCCTACATTTGAAGATCCCCCTCTCCAGGGCCTAGAACATGAAAGTGGGGTAGCTGTTGCCCTAGATTCTGCTTTCTTACCATCGAAAGGCCTTCCTACCCTGTACCCTCAATGCCCGGCACCCTTGTGCTCCTCACCCCTGCTGGATACAGACAGCAGCTTAGGTAGGAGGGACAGGCCCATGTGGACATGTGTTCTGAACAGCTACCAACCCTAGCTGAGCTCACTACACCACCCCCAAGCTTTTTGTCCCCTACCTCTTAACTTTACTACTATAGCTTGGCCACCACCTCTATACCCTTTCCTAAGACCACTCGGGGCTTCACACATGCTTTTGATGTGACATAGAAACTTGACCTTGCTGGGCGCCATGGTGCACACCTGCAGTCCCAGCTACTCAGGAGGTTGAGACAGGAGGATCGCTTGAGTCCAGGAGTTCTGGGGTGTAGTGCGCTATGCCGATTGGGTGTCTGTACTAAGTTCGGCGTCAATATGGTAGCCTCCCAGGAGTGGGAGACCACCAGGTTGCCTAAAGAGGGGACTTTACACAGGGGTCAGAACTTCACCCTGTGGTAGGGTGGCCATAGGGCTGGTTCCTTGACTAGGGGGTGAGGGAGGTGGTTCTCAGGGAACTAGTCTGCAATTCTCTGGTAGAGATCTGTCCACTGATATGGGTTAATGGGCCCAGCCTTCTTACTGGAACTTTCTGGACAAAGGTTAGTGCTGCTCCTGATACGGATGCTGAAGTCAGAGGTTGTTCTCACTCTCATTCTATGACCTACACCAGAAGATGTACCAGGTTATATCCACTAAAGCCTGTGCAGGTGACTGAGCATCTGTTAGAGCTCTTTTCTAACAAACGTTTGTTAAATGCACATGTATGATAACATGCCAGATACTCTCGCTTTTAGATGTTGCTTATAGTAACAGAGTCTATAAAAATAATATTGACTAATATAACAGTGAACGTACTAGCCAACCTCAGCCCTAATCCTCATGGATCTGCACCGAGTGCTATTAACCCAATTTGCTTTTCATAGGATAAAACTAACATCAAGTCCTTTCGGGACTTGCCTATCCCCACCCCGCCACCCCCAACAAATCTAGAAAAAATCTTGGTGCTCTAGAAGGGGCATTAAGTAGGGTGCTGGGGAGAGTCAAGATCAGCAATCATTTCAACATCTAATACTTTAAGTCGATGTCTACCCACACCCTTCTGGGAATGGTCACACTGTGTAACTCACCAGTTAGAACTCCTAATCCTCCTGCCTCGGTCTCCCAAGTGCCGAGATTACATAGAGCTTTGCCATCTTAGTGATTCTCTTTAACGTTACAAAAATAAATTTTTTTTAACACAAACTATACCCGTTTAGTTTTACTGAGCAGCTAGAACACATGCAAATAAGGCAAAATGCATCTCCAGTAAAACACCGCAGCTTAGGTTGGGTGAAGGGTATTTGTTTTGTTTTTTAAAGGCAACAGAATGCACTGCTCTTTCAGAGGACCTGAGTTTGGTTCCCAGCACCCACAAAAGTTGGCTCACCATTCCCTGTAACTGCAGCTCCAGGGGGCCCAAGGCCCTCCTCTTCTCACCTCCGTGGACATCTTCACTCCCATGCACACCTGTCTCCACATACACACAATTAAAAAACATAAAGTCTGTAAAATTAACTAATGCCTAATTAGTTTTCTGTTGCTGTGATCAATATCATGGCAAAGGCAACTTATAGAAGGAGGTATTTACGTGGGGCTTTTATTTTCAGAGGAGTAAGAGTCCATCAGCAGCACGGTGCTAACCTTCCAGCTGATCCTCGCCTAAACTAAAGACCATAAGACACGATATGCCCTTGGTTTTGTTTTTTTTGTTTGTTTGTTTGGTTTTTTTTTTGAAGTAAGTGTATGTTTGCCTCCTGTATTTTGATTTAGGCCCCCTGAAGTTCTCCCAAGTCCCTTCCAACTGGATTGTTCTCGGACCACATGTATTTTTTTTAAATACAGTTTTGAGAATCGGAGTTACTACTCCAAAGAAAAGAAAGATTAACTTGGGCTGAGAGAACAAACCTAGTGGAAGCAAGGGAGGAGGACGGGAATACTGTAAGCTGCACACACAGACCTTCCCAGGATACTCTACAGAAGATCGATACATGCTCTGTGGGACAGCCAGCCCCAGGCACCAGACCACAATCATGGAGATAAATCACAGAGCAACAGCGGCATGTTCTAGGGAACCGTGATTCTTATCGCCTTTAATAAGGTTTTTATTTTTAATTTCTCAAGAGTATATTGATGTCTGTACTCCTGAATAAGGAATTCTGTTTTCTTAAGAATCCCCTGAACCTCGGGTCCTGAGAAAGGTCCAGGTGGATGCCGGTCTGGCTTTGCCCAGGAATTATAGGCAATACATCTCATATCACAGTGCTTGGACTATCATTGTATCTGGCAGTTACACCAGGCCTGCAAAGGAAGCAGCAGTCTGATGCTACCTTCACCGAGTCATTTAACATATGTCTGTCGTGTATATAATGTCTGTCAAACTATGTGGATTATCTAGATATGTCTCTATTTCCCTTGGGGCTCAGGTTTCTTGGGAAAGGGAGATGAAAAAGAAAATAATTTCCAGCAGAGATGGAAATTATAAGGGAAACAGCATTGGAGAGGACAGCCCAGTTGCTTTCCCTGGCCTGGGTAGCCCCCAGTTTGTCCCTCTTTCCATTCCAGTCTCTATTTCCTGCCTTGCTGTTCTCCCTGAGTTTCACCTTCCCTCCCTGCTGCCCACCTCTGTCTCCCGCGTGCCCCTCGCGTGCTGCCCAGGCCAACGGTAGCACTGTCTGCCCTGCTGTCTCCTCCCTCCGCTGCCTTTGTCAGCCCCACTGCCTCGCCATGGGAAATGAGGCCAGTTACCATTCTGAGATGGGCACCCACTTCGACCACGACGAGATTAAAAGGCTGGGCAGAAGCTTCAAGAAGATGGACTTGGACAAATCGGGCTCCCTGAGCGTAGACGAGTTCATGTCGCTGCCTGAGCTGCAGCAGAATCCACTGGTGGGCCGAGTGATCGACATCTTTGACACAGACGGCAACGGGGAAGTGGACTTCCGCGAGTTCATCGTGGGCACCTCCCAGTTCAGCGTCAAGGGTGACGAAGAGCAGAAGCTAAGGTTCGCCTTCAGAATCTACGACATGGATAATGATGGCTTCATCTCCAACGGGGAGCTCTTCCAGGTGCTTAAGATGATGGTGGGAAACAACCTCAAGGACTGGCAGCTGCAGCAGCTGGTGGACAAAAGCATCTTGGTCCTGGATAAGGATGGTGATGGCCGGATATCCTTTGAAGAGTTCCGTGATGTGGTCAGAACCATGGAGATCCACAAGAAATTGGTCGTGTTTGTGTGAGTTTTGTGCTGGTTTGCTTGTTTTGTTTTGTTTTGTTTTGTTTAAGGGCTCCCCTCAACATAGATAGCTTTCTTCTCTGTCTCTCAAGATCTATATCCAGCTGTCTGCCCGACTAACCCGGAAGTGTTTCCCTCTGCCGCTATCATCCATGCAATGTTATTAATTCAACTCTCAATGACTACAGAAAGTGGGATGCAAGGAGGGAAATCAAAAATTGAAATGATTCTTATAAATGCTTTTTTCTTTGTTTTAGAGATCACGGTCAAGAAGACTAAAAGCTTAAAAATAAGAGAGGTGTACATCTGTGCCTTTCTTTCTCGAGGTTGTGTACATGGGAGAAGACAACAATTCTCATGGAGTATTAGGAACTCCTTTCGTTTACCTGTGGCATTCAGACTTTTTAACAAACAGATTGTTAACTTCCTGTTGTAACAACTAGCAGAAATATATTTATCTTTGCCTAGCATCCTTTAATCTCTCTCTGAGCACAAATAACTCCATAGCAAGATGCACCCTGACTCTCCATGACGCACCCAGCAATCTGAGGGATAGAAGTCTGAACGGGAGATTCTGTCTCAGTGCTTCAGCACACCAGAAAGTAGCCTCAGTGTTCATGTGAAATTGGCTAAAGCTGGACCAAATGGCTAGCCCACCAGCTTGGTTCAGCAGGTTTGCAGTATTTCGGGTTTCAGAAAAGGCAGAATTTTGGTCAGATGGAGCAACATCCTCCCCAGAAAGAGTCCTCTCATCCCATACCTGATTGGAGAGAATGGGCGAGTCTGTTTTCCCACTGAGTGGAAATGCTATTGTTATGGATGATGAGAAATACAGACTCCAAGCAAAATGAAACTTAGTAACATCCGTTTGGTTTGCTTCTGAGAATCAGATCTGGTTCCTAACAGAGAAGCCAAGAGCTGTCTTATCCCAGGATGGTTCCCCCACAGTACCATCCAGCTCAGAGTGCCAGAATCCTTAAACTAGTACCCTAAGAAGTGCCAGAACTTGTTGATTCTAGACAAGTAATGTGACACAAGTCTCTCAGCAAGTCACTTAGTTCTTGTTGGTGGCCTGGGATCAGCAATGTTAGATAGCACAGCATGAAAAGGAACAAGTCAGTTTAATACTACAGTTTGTCCCCATAAGTTTACTAGCTCTCTGAAGCCCCTTAGACTATTGTCAATCCACAGAGTATAAGAAGTCCCTGGAACACCTCATGCCAGTGTGCCAGCATCTACTGCTTCACAGATCACTCCCTATAGTGAAGCCTCCTAAAACTCCCAAAACCGGAACAGTGAAATAAACTCTTACTACACTTACCCAGTCAAGGTACCACTTAACTATTCCCAGTTTATTGTATATATTATATTATAGTTTATCTATTTTAAAGAAACTGACAACTAGTCTTGGGGAGCAGGAATCCACAGATTTCATGACTGTCGATGTGCCCATCTATCCCCAAGGCAAAGCTTTCTATATTAGACTTTACCTAAGATCCACAGGAACAGGAAGCCCTGACTCCATACTTCCTTTTCCATCCTAAAACATCTGTTTGGGTTGTGCAAGCAATGTCATCCCTGTAACTGTGGAGCCAACCCCATTTGACAATAGTTAAGATAGCCAAATAGCCCAGGGTATGGGTTCAGTTAGACAACTATAACCACGCCTCTTATAGGTGAATACGATCACCCTGGCCTGTGTGTCCTTCCGCCTAAGTTTACTCTCAGGAATAAACAGAGAACTTGTAAAGTCACTCTACTGACTTCCCTGCCTCTCCCTCGCCCCCCATCTGCAAGATGGGATCCTCGCTTCTTAACATCCAGCCACCACTGCTCTAAAATTAACTGGACATCTATATAACCCTGGCCCAGAAAGGAAACGACAGGAACAGATGCCAAGGCCCTCCTCACTACACATGTGCAGAACACACCACGGACTTCTCAATTGGAGACATAAAGAACACCTGAAAGACAGGCTTTCATCCTAGCCTGACATATCTGACTTTGAGAGGAAATTTTAGTGAGAAAGGTGAACACAAACCACAAAGATCTCCTGAGATCAAACACCGTAACTCTGGACACATACACTTTCAAATAGGAAAAATTTGAAATGATGACCAAGAATTTGAAGTATAATTGGTTAACTGTTCATATTTAACAAGGAAACTCTTTTGACGTAGCTGGAATAAGTTAATCACTCAGCCATATTGTAGCTACATAAAGCTTTGTAGCAATAACTTTGGACCGAGTACTTGTTTCTGGTTTTGGAACAAAAGGGATCTGGCTAGGTATTTGGGGAAATGGATTATATTTACTTCAGAGTTAGAATGCATTTTTTTCTTCCAGTGAACTTCCAAGTTTTCACCAACCAATAGTTCTATTTCTTAGAGTGACAGTAAGAATTGGTGTGGATGCGGCAATCAGCTCCTAACTTTTGTCATAACTTGTGTGATGTGATGTCGTTTGATCAACACTGAGATAGTAGTACCCTCATCTCAGCTTTACAAATGACAGAGACAATCTTGTCCGTGGACATGAACCTGGTAAGAAGAATGGAAAGATTTAAGACCACGAAGACTGAGCTTGCTTTCTATCCTATTAAATTCCTCTTATTTTTTTGGTTCCTATATTCATGTGTCTCAAATTATTAATAATCTTATTAATATAATCTGGTCTCAATCCAATTTTCATAAGAGAAACGAGGAACTAACAAATTAACTGTTTGTCAAGGAGCAAGAGGCCCAGACCTCTTCAGTATCATGTACTGCAAAGAAACAGATGTATTTAAAAAGTGTGTGTGTCTGTGTGCATGTATGTGTGTGTATGCATGCATGTATGTGTGTGTGAACGAGTGTACAAGACAAGTGTGTATGTGTGCATGAGAACAGGAGGTCTTCCCTTGATGTTGTTCCTTAGAAACTATCTACCTTGTATTTTAAGAGAATGCATCCCACCAGGACCAGCGGGTCACTATTGAGATTAAGCTGGCTGTTTGGTGAGCTCCAGAGACTCTCTTGCCTCCATTGTCTCCACCCTGGGATTACAAGCGTTACACCACCATGCCCAGTTCCTTTACATGAGTTCCAAGAATTGAACTCATGCCAATTACCAGGGTACCACTCCAGCCCCTCGACATAGTTTTAAACTGCCTTCCACATTCACCTTAGATTGAGGAACAAGTGGCTGAATTTAAATTAAACTGATAACAGCAATGTGCTCCGAAGGTATACACATTAGTAACAACATATCGTTATGATTTTATGGTAATGGATAGTGTCTGCTCTCTACCATATGTTACAATGTCCAAGCCACTAGTGGATGGCTCTTTTTGAAACAGAAGGGAAAAAAGCAGCCTCAGCACAGTTGGTTTGTAGTCCAAGTCAATCGTGCTCTAGAAATGGCATCCAAGAATAGAAATGTAGCTGCTAGTCTGAGAATTAGACTGCATATTTGGGAGAGGGGTGAGAGGGTGGGATGCTAGGCATGAGGTCTTAACCCATGCATGCTTGGCTGTATTCCCAGAATCTGGAATCCTTTTCAGGATTACCTATTCCAATGATTATGACTTATAAAGTATGTCACAATACCTTTAAATTATTTCTAGCAAAAATAGCAGTGCATAGGCAGAGCACTAAAGCTGTGTAGATGAGGACGTTTCTGACGAGCTTAATCTAATCCATAAATTTGCATTGTTGCTGCTGATAATGGCAGCTTTACAATATGGTTTTTGCCAGATTTTTTAAACCCAACAATTGCCTGGCAAGGTAGCACATGGCTTTAATCGCAGCGTGTGAAGAAACATGCACTCCCACACACTCAGCACAGGCACACAAGGATTTTTAAATAAAATTGAAAATTTAGCTAAAAGGGATGCCGGCTTTTCTAAAATGCAAGTGACCCTTTAGGGGATAAACCTCTGACATATTGGGACAGTTGAAAGTCCTAAAGAAAACTTAACATAGCTCTGTTCCCTAGCATAAAAACTCAACAGACTGAAAAGATCAGCATTCCTCCAAATCACCCCCAAACACAAAACAGTTTTCAAAACAACCAGAACAATAGAAGCTTGTGGAGAAGACAAACACACCCAAGCAATTCCAAAATTTTATGGAATAAAATTTAAAAAAAATATTGGAAAAGCATAGAAAGGAAAAGTCAATAGCTTTTCAAATTAAGTCTTATGTCTGAAATTCATACAAAAGCAGAAAATGCAAACATGATCTACACATAAGGCAGGAAAAATAAACATGGGAAAATATTCAACCATCAAATACTAATTACAACACTTAAATTGGAGTAGGGTATAGCCAGTGGGCAAGATGTACAGCACACATGTAGTCATGGGATTGATGCTTGCACAGCACAGAAGTAGTCATGGGATTGATGCTTGCACAGCACACAAGTAGTCATGGGATTGATGCTTGCACAGCACACATGTGGTCATGGGATTGATGCTTGCACAGCACACATGTGGTCATGGGATTGATGCTTGCACAGCACACATGTGGTCATGGGATTGATGCTTGCACAGCACACATGTGGTCATGGGATTGATGCTTGTACAGCACACATGTGGTCATGGGATTGATGCTTGTACAGCACACATGTGGTCATGGGATTGATGCTTGCACAGCACACATGTGGTCATGGGATTGATGCTTGCACAGCACACATGTGGTCATGGGATTGATGCTTGCACAGCACACATGTAGTCATGGGTTTGATGCTTGCACAGCACACATGTAGTCATGGGTTTAATGTTCCCACCAGAAAGGGGGAATGGGGGACCAGAAAAACTACTTACAAAACATAGTTGGTGAGGTTATGGGGATCTGAGCTTTGCAGCATCTTGTACCTTGGCTGGCACCGAGTCTGGTTTCTGCCATTTTTAAGGGTCATTTCAGATATTATTGATTACCAATATAGTTGTGACTATTGGTTTGATAACCACACTCACAGCATATTTATCTCAGTGATCTAAATATATTTAAATTGGTGCAGACATTTTTACTGCAACAATATTTATCATAAAGATAATCGTGGTAGTTTGGTAGTAAATCAGGATAAAAGAAAAAAAAAGACTTAATCCATGGAGGTAATAGATGACTAATTTTTAGAAATTAAAAAGATCACTTTTAAGACAGTTGTTCAAAAATAGTGTATACTTGCCACTTTAGAAAAATGTTATACATATATATATATATATATATATATATATATATATAAATTACCAATTACCTTAGTTCATAGGAAAAAAGAATTTTAAAGCAATTGTGTGAAGCCAAGCATAGTAGCTCATGCCTATGATCCCAACCCTCAGGAGATGGATGCAGGAGGATTTCCTTGAGTTAACTGACATTTTGAACTGTATAGTGAGTTCCAGGACAGCCTAAGCTACAATATGACACTCTGTCCCAAAAATATTTTTCTTTATATTAACAGGATACAGTAATCTCAAACTGCTTATAACTCCTCAGAAGGGGGTGGAGCCTCATGACTACTTCTTCTATCCACATGGACTGTTGATGGGCTCAGTCTTATACAAGAAACACTGCAGTGCGTGTACAGAAAAGAGTGGCACAGCACTCCTCATCATTCTCCATTTCCCCTTTTGTTGCGTTTCCAGAGTTTTGGAGAGGGTGATATAGACGTTCCATTTAGGGCTGAACATACTCAAGAGTCTTCTCAGCACTCTGGCCAACTTTGGTCTGCATTAACCAGTGCCCACCACAAGCACAATCTTCCTTGACCAAGGCTGAAAGTCGAAAACATAACTACTAAGAAGATAGTTTAACAACGTCCATTTAGTCAAACAACAGTAGATGCCCTTTTAGGCTTTGACCCCTTATATTTCTTCTTGCACGCAAGGCCTCAAATCCAAGTAGAAAACAATCACTCCCATAATGGCCATGCCATTATTGCACCAATGGGCACATGTTGCCTAGTAGATTGGTACTATAGCACCCAAGCTCCAGTCTGTTCTCTTTCAGTGGCCTGAATAGCACCTGGCAGAACTGTAAACTAGTCAGCAGGGAGTAAGCTTTTGATCAGCTTCAATTGTTTTCTCCAGGTCCTGAAACCAAAGCGTGTCGTATATTTGGTAATAGATCATCCAGTTCTGGTGAGCAACCAAGAGCAGAGGCAATAGCCTGTGTTGTTTGGAAGGCCTCTGGGGTTTCCTTTACCAACAACTGAGAGGCATGTGACCCACTTACTGGGATTTTTACTTACTAGCTGTTATAGCTTCTAATAGCATCCATGTAGGGTACCTCCATTCAAAGGAGTTTGCTTTTAATATGTTAAATGTGATATATTGGGGATACCCAAAGAGCTTGAGTAGAGACTTGAAGAACAAAGTCCTTAATTCCTGGAAACCATTAGCATATCGATGGCATTTAAAGTCATAAATCTGGATTAAAAATAAGCATAGCAAGGAATTAGAATCATGACATCAATTACCGTCACAGAGATGAGGATTGACAATGGGGACTAAAGTGGAACCAAGAGGGAGAAGCACCCCCAAAACTATATAATGGCTCACAGTGAGGCAGCTGGACAACAACCTGACTACAGTGGGTCCATGCCAGAGTGAGAGGAGAGTAGTTGGAAGCAACGAATTGCAGACATAGAGAACCAGTGGAATGAGACAGGATGCTTGCTGTGCACTGTGGACAGCCTGTGAATGCGAAGAAGGGCCAGTTGCATGGAAACATCACCAACGTGTAAGATTCAAACAATGAATGAAATACTTTCATAGCATTCCTTGCTGGAAGCTTGGGAATGGCTGTTCCAAGTGTCAACATATGAGCAAGATACAAAACCGAGTTTGGGCACCAAAAAAGAAAAAAAAATTGTTAGTCTTGGCCTCTACGTTTTCCTGAAAGCGTCCACGGTCTAGGCAGAAAGCACACACTTGATAATTACAGGCATCTCCCTCTATCTAGATCTAGCTCGTTCTTAAAATTGTGATGAGCAGTGTTTTCCACATCTCTCACAGGGAAGCACAAACCACATCCCCACTTGATTCAAAACCACAACTGCGCTTCTTAATTACCACGAAAATTCTCTTATTTAGACATCGATGCATGTATATCCCTAATGCGCAGCGTGTGGACTGTGATATCATAACCCACCAAGGATGGCTGCACAGTCTGAAGCATTTATCCTGAGACACTTATTATTTATCTATTTTTAACCTGAGATATTTATTATCTATTTTTTAACCTGAGATATTGATTGATTGATTGATCGATTGATCGATTGGTTGTGCTAAAGATTGAGCTAAGGGAGTTATGTAGCCTAGGCCAGTGCTCTGTTACCAGGGTGCAGGCAGCAAAACAAGTGCACAGCACATTTAAGAGAACATGACTAATCTGGTATACTTTTCACTGTGTGATAAAACAATGACTAAACGCAAATTGGAAGGGGAAAGGGTTTATGTCACAGAGCTGAGGGAAGTCAAAGCAGGAACAGAGGAGAGGAGAGGAACCATGAAGCAAAGCTGCTTCCTGGTCTGCTCTCCATGGCTTGCTTGCCCGGCTTGCTTTCTACACAAGCCAAGGCCCCCTCACACAGCCCAACACCCAGTGGTGGCACCACTGCCATCCCTCCACACTTTCCCACAGGCCAATCTGATGGAAACGACTCCCCACCTGAGATGCCATCGAGGACTTCTACTTTGCATCGAGTTGACAACAAACAAGCACGATGACCAAGGAGAAAAAAGCTGAGTTACAGCCTCAGCCCTCTACCTTATCCCTCAGACTCAGACACAAGCATTTGGGTTGATGCCCACAGACAGAGGGTAGAGGACTTTCTACTCGGATGCTGAGTTTTTGAATAAAAATGTTTGGCAGCTTGTCATGGAGAATACATAGCGAGAAATCAGATAACGAAGGATACCTGCAAGAGAGGCTCACTTGACAGAAAGCGCAGATGTCTACCTGTACCTGTGGCCTGTACCTTCCCCAAATATTAGTGTGTGGGATTTGTGGGAGCATAACAATTGCTAGACTCCTCATACGTGAAACGGATGGAGATAATTAATGTTTAAAGGAGTACTGTAAGATCACAATCGGAATACACACAAGTAGACTTTGGCATGCCTATGAAATGCCTAGTTAAAACATAAACAGGACAGCCAGGACCACACAGTGAAATCCTGTCCCAAAAAAACCAGAAAGTAAACAGAACTGGAAACACATGGTGAAGAGCATGCATTGCCCTGCCAGAGGACCAGGGCTAAGTTCTCAGCGCCTATGTGGAAGTTAACAGCTCTCTTTAATTCCATTCCAGGGGTCCAACACCCTCTTCCGCTGACTGTGGACATTTGCATGTATGTACTGACATATGTGCAGGCAGAAGACCCACATACACAAAATAAAATAAAACCTTTCTGTTAGCCTGATAATGTGTAGGTATAAAAAAATTTAATGAAGAGATGTGTAAGCCCATGACAATTTACTAGCTATTGGGATAATACGAAAGAACCGAGATTTTGTTTTATACCAGAATACAGGAAGTGTGTGTGTGTGTGTGTGTTTATTGGCAAGGTGACCCAGTGTGAGTTATGTTTTTCCTCATCTTGACAGTCCCTGATTAAAAGAAATTATTTTGCTGAATGTTTGACGATTCGAATGTTGAAATCCAAAAGTGGCTCTCACTGTATCTGTAGCAATAACATTTTGAGCACTAATTATTAATGATGACACCATGCAAAGGCTTATCACTGTGTCATACAAGAACTTGACCCCAAAGCTGTAAAACCGCTCACAAAAAGCCAGCAGACTTTCCCTCTCCACAGCTGCCTCATTCTGGGGCCTAGTCCAGCTTTCTGTATGTCACTGGTATATTTCAATAGCTAACAGCTATTAAGTCCTTTAACTAAAGGATCCTGACATTCCCTGCAAGGTCTAGCTTCCGTGATTATTCAGCTCATGGTCTTTTCTCCTTAAATTGATTCCTCCTCTGCTCCTGAAAGAGGTTCTTTCGCAGCTACTCAACTATTTCACACAGCCAACAGTTACCATCTTCATTCCTCTTACATAGCCCAGGCTCAGAGGGATGACACCGGGTGAGATCCATGCGGAAGCAGCACGCCAAGGCTGTGCTCAGCACACTGGGTGTGTCCTTCGTGGGGTGGGGCAGGGTGGGGGCGGAGTATAGTGGAATCCACCCAGGGAGGAAGGGTCCGCTAAGGACTACGCAGTGAATTAAAAGAGCGAAAGAGCATGGGCCACGATGGCACTCAAGGCCTCTCCTGTCTTGCAGACTTTGCAAATGGGCATCAAGCACTTCTCTGGACTCTTCGTGCTGTTGTGCATAGGATTTGGTCTCTCCATCCTGACCACCATTGGTGAACACATAGTGCACAGACTGCTGTTACCACGCATCAAAAACAAATCCAAGCTGCAGTACTGGCTGCACACGAGTCAGGTGAGTTCTGTGGGGCTTTGGGCCGGAGTCCCCATACTTAAGAATTCTCGAGGAAGTTAGTCAACCAGAAAATGGCAAGAGATCAAAGAGGAGTGGTCAAGCACTCAGAGCTGGAACTCCCTTTATTCCACATCTCCCATAAACTGAGGACTCATAGTGTCCCTTCCTTTCCTGGAACACTACAGCTGCCCATAGAAGATACAATATAACTATTTTGAACCCAGTTTCACATGATAAAAAAAAATCATCTAAAGAGATAATGTGACAATTCTGTTCCCCAGAGATTTTTCTATGTCAAAGTGAAAGCCAGTAAGAGTCTCAAGTAGTTCCCATTTGCTTTTAGGTGGTCCTGTTCCCCTGGTCTTTGTTTCTCTGCCAGGAGTTCTGAGGCCTACTTGCCTGAAGCTATGTCTCGGAGATGCAAGGTTTTCTTTTGTAAAATAGACATCTAAACCTAACTTACAGAAATGATTAAAACCGTTGACACAGATCATTTGGACACATCTTTTTTATTATTAACCATTTTTTATTTACATCCCAAATGCTGTCCTCCCCTCCTAGTTCACCCTTGCAGAGTTCCTTCCCCCATCCTCTTTGGCTCTGAGAGGGTAGGCCCCCCCTCCCAAGTATCACCCCATCCTGGAGCATCATGTCTCTGCAGGATTTGGCACATCCTTTCCCACTAAGGCAGTCCTCTGCTACATATGTGCTGGGGGCCTCAGACCAGCCCATTTTGGCTGGTGGCTCAGTCTCTGGGAGCTCCCTGGGGTCCACATTAGTTGACTCTGTTGGTCTTCTTATGGGGCTGCCATCCAATTCTGTTCCTCCAATCCTTCTCCTAACTCTTCCAGAGAGGTCCTCAGCCTCTGTCCAATGTTTGTCTGTAGGCATCTAATCTGTCCCAGTCAGCTGCTGGGTAGCAGCTCTCCGAGGGCTGCTATGCTAGGCTGCTGTCTGTAAGCACAGCGTAGCATAATTAACAGTGTGAGGGACTGGTGCCTGTCTATGGATGGCTCTCAAGTTGGGCAGTCACTGGTTGGCCACTCCTTCAGTCTCTGCTCTATCTTTGTCCCT
Source organism: Rattus norvegicus (assembly GCF_021556685.1). NCBI lineage: Eukaryota > Metazoa > Chordata > Mammalia > Rodentia > Muridae > Rattus > Rattus norvegicus. The sequence continues at coordinate 69,247,142 of NC_141538.1, read as the reverse complement.
AATTTTCTTTTTAGACAGCACCAACCTTGGGACAAAAGTTTTATGAGTGGGTTGGTGTCCCCATCCGTCTACTGGGAGTCCTGTGTGGCTACTGGAGGTGGTCTCTTCAGGTTCCATATCCACATTATTGGGCACTACAGTCACCCACATTGACTCCTCGTCCTAGATCTCTGGGATTTCCTAGGGATTTTCCCCTATCCCTCCAGCCCCAGCAACTGCATATTTCCATTCATTCTCCTGGCCCTCTGGGTTTCTCTCCTGTTTCCCACCCATACAAGATCCTATACCCCTATCCCCTCTCCCGTCTCCCACCCAGGTCCATCCTTCCTTCTGCCTCCCATAATCATTTTGTTCCCCCCTTCTAAGTGGGATTGAAGAATCTTCACTTGGGCCTCCCTTCTTGTTTAACTTCTTTGGGTCTGTGGCTTATGTCCTGGGTATTCTGAACTTTTTGGCTAATATCCACTTATCAATGAGTACATACCATGCATGTTCTTTTGGGGCTGGGTTACCACACTCAGGATGATATTTTCTAGTTTCCTCCATTTGTCTGCAAAATCATCTCTGCCCTTTGTGGGAGCCCAATGTGGACATCCATGGTACAACCAGAGAGTGTGTCAGGAAGGAAGGACTTTAGCAAATTGCATGGTTTCATCTGACGATGTAAAATGGATGACCCACCCCCTCCCCAGTGTGGGGTTCCTTCTGCCTTCTGATACTCCATGACTTGCCTCACCTCTTGAAGGTGGATATGTTTCTGCTTTTGGCGTTCACCCGTTCTCTTACTCGTTTCCTTGCTGTGTTTTCGTTGTTTGTTTTGTTTTTTGCTTCTGTTGTTTTCTAGGCAGATAATTGGTTTTCTCAGTTGAATGCTGTTCCTTATACCTTCTGAAGGAGTCCTTTCTTTCCTTGAAATCTGCAGACAAGTGATATTCTCTGTTCTAAGCTAAATTAATTAAATTCTCAAGAAACCTGCTTTTCTTCCTTGTTTTGGTTGCTTTGGTCTGAACTCCGACCACTGTACAAGGCTTTGTACCACACAGGAGGTGTTGGTTGTCACTTCTTTCTATAGGATACCATTTCACCACCCAAAGCATTCATCCTTCTAGAAGTAGCTATAATGCCTAATAAGTACTAGCAAGTATCATGTACCCAGTGTGACTGAATGTACCAATGTGTGACTGAATGTTGACCTAATTTCACGCATGCCAGAAATTTCTGTTAAAGAAACCAAAGTTTGTAACTACTAAATAATCTGTGACATCCCAAGCACTGTTTTGTCCTCTGAAACATACAGCTCAAATGATCTCTACAAATCTGTTCTTCCTACCAGAGGTTTCACAGAGCATTAAACACGTCATTCGTAGAAGAAAAGCAGCCACGTTCCAAGACAAAACGTGTGGAGAAGAGGTAAGAAGTCAAACGTGTCTTTGCCCTTGCTAAAATAGAAGTTTAGACTGGTGCAACCACCCCTATTCAAAATGGAACTTACCTCTAAATAAGTATTCTGACCAAATTTGAGCCATCTGTTGATAGACAAAGTCAATACAAATACATGGATTTTTCAGTTACAATGAAGTAAAACAGAAAATAAAAATATCTGTGTGTATATATACACACACACACACATATGTGCACACTGAAATGGAACACAAGCAAAACAGAACATAGGTATGGGCTGCAGAGCCTGGCACCTGGGGCCCATACTGACTCTAACATTTAACAGTATGTGTTACTTAACATCTGGGCCTCAGGCTCCTCATCTGTGAAATGGGAAAAACACTATCCACTCCTTAGAGTTGTTATAAGTCATAAATGAGATAGTCAACTAAAAGACCTGAGAGTAAAGAAAATGCCTAATAAGTACTAGCAAGTATCATGTACCCAGTGCACACGACCCTTCAGTGGTGGGCCCAGCAGGCAATCCATTTTAACCTGAAATTGCCTTCTAGGCGTATTTCAATTCTCCACGTCTCTGGCACTCCTAAGAATATGTGAAGCATGCTAGAGAGATGTACTGTCAGTCCAACTCACAGCTCCCTAGGAAGAATTAAGTGCTTCAAAGGTCCACACCTTCACTGCAGCCAGCCTGTGGATGGCTCTGTTCTCATCCAAAGTGACTGAAGTTGTCAGAAGCACTTTGGGTCTGTTGGCCTCTGCTGCAGCTTCACCCAGACTGCTCTCCTGGGTCTCTCTCAGGCCCAGAGACCTCAGAGATGGGGCATTGACTCTGAGAATTGGTGGCACATCTTCAACTCAAAGCCAGAATTTCTGGGTAGTTTTAAAATCTGACACTAACACCTCTCATTCCTAACAGAAGGGAAATGGTATCCAACAGGATTCTTGTCTCGCTTTTATCTCCTCTGTGGCTGCTCTAGTCCCTTCTTTCTGGATTACATCTAGCTTGTCAGAATCATTTATACTCTCTTATGGGTCCTTTTTCCAGTCACAGAATGACTTGTCACCTGGCTGTCAGTATGGTATCCCCTTGTCACAGTGCAAGTCTGCTAGTGACAAACTATAGACTAGTCAGGTCACAGCCGTTCTGTTACGCTAGAGAAATTTTTCTATAATTCTTTAATCAGAGGGAAAAAAGACAACATAGCTGTGAAATATTGTCTTTAAATTACAGAACATTTTTTCCAGGGATAGAAACAAGAATCCCAGTGACCCTGACCCTTTAATGGGACTCTTATATACCTACTTCACCTGTGCTGAAAGCCGAATGTGTCTCTTCACTCGACTTAGCCACTCTTCCTGCAGATCCCCTTCCGGAAACTCTGACAAGGAGCTAAGACAGAATGTCTTTATCACTGTGACCCAATTAATCCTCGACCCGTCACTAACAGACTTGTGACAGCACATGGGACACCGTAGACTGAGAGGGGCTGCTGGGAGTGCTCTGTGACTAGAGATCTTAGAAAACAATGGGGATGATTCTGATAAACTGGCTATGCTCTGGAGACTGGACTCTAGCACTGGGGCTATAAATGATGAAAACTATTGTGAATGGTTGTTTCCTGTGACAATCTCCCTGCAACCCAGCCCGCAAACCTCCCAAATGCCCTGTTGGAAGTCACTCCCATCTTACGTAACTGTTCCAGGGAAGCCTGTTCAGCTCATTTTGTGATGAAATACCCGTTTCTTCTAATTAGATGCCTCAACTGCTCCAGCACCAACCACCTTGTATTCACAGGTAGCTCAAAGTCACACATCGATTACCAGAGCACAGAGATGCTAGCACAGTGTGTTACAAGGAAGCCCAGCTTCTGCTTACTATTCTGTTAGATTTCCACATAGATGCTCCAAGATTTGGGTAACCAGACTGCCTGTGAATCTCTAGGTATAGGATTACTTACGGTACCTGTCGTCTAGTAAAATGGGCAGACGACTCTCTTACTGTCCTACTGTCAATCGTTCTACAGCAGTACAGTCAGGTTTGCTGCCTTTCTCTCTTCTAAGAATAAAATGCAAGTGTCCATACCATTATGACACGTCATCCTCCTCTGTCCTCTACATTTACTGAATAAATTTGGAGGGAGAGATGAATAGAGGATGAACGTGAGATTGGTGCCTTGGAGAAATTCTAGGCCGTGGGACCAAGGCAACTTTAATGTATATCTAACACTCATTTAATGCACATGAATGAATATTTCAAGAGAGTTTTTACATGAAATTCTTGATTTACTCAGTGTGAAAAGTGAGAGGCTAAAAAGCTTCTGACCACATTACCTCTAATTCTAAGGTCTGGGAAGCAGCTATGGGTAGAATCAGTGTAGTATTTCCCCCAGACCATGACATAATTAAAGTGAACTCTGGCACCCTCTACATCTATGAGATTTCAACAAGAGCAACTGTGTGGACTGACCAGGGGGTTTGGAGTGTGTTTGTGTTAATGCCCTGGATAGGTTTCAGTCAGCTTTTGCTCTGTGAGAAGTCACCCAAATACTTAATAACAGAAATGAATTGCTTACTGATCTATGGATCGGCTCAGCTCGACTCCTGCATATATCTGTAACCAGGTTGGGGAAAGGGGAAAGCAGCTAAGAGCAGCCTGATCAACTGTCCTCTGCTAGAACCCTGTAGACTTTCTCCAGGTCTGCCACCCATCAATAGGTCAACAAGGGCTTGCACAGTACCTGCAGAGATTTGAGAATGACAATGTGTGGGGTCCTTAAAAACTTAGGCCTGGGACTTCTCAGTCTTCCTAGTGCCCAAAATAAATAGAGACCAAAGCCAAGGGTGGTGGCTCTTGACTGTAAATCCCAGCACTTGGGAGACAAAAACAAAAGAATTGCCTCTGCTGGAGAATGACACCTTGTCTCAAACAATGTTGTGAAGCTAGACCTCACAGACCAAGGAAAGAGGCCATGGATTAAAAAGGAATAAAGACTTAGATGACCTTGGCAATCCACTTCTGGGCAAAGCAACATAGGATCATTCTAAGTCTTTGTGTTTTGTTATTCATTTCCCCTCCCCTTGTCTTTCCCACTCCAGGGTTCCCACTTCCACTCTCGGGCAATTAGGAGTCCAGAAATAAAGCTGATTCCATTTTATGGGAACAAAACACAGGGACTTAATAGGGGTTTCCTACTGTGCTGCACCATGTGGTAAACTGCAAAAGTGGTCATAATCTTCCTCCTCTTCCTCCTGCTTCTCCTCCAGGGTAGAAGGAATCAGCAGTCACACTGCTTAGATTAAGCTGTTCTCACAGTGAGAAACTTCTCATTGCATCCAGTTGTCAAGGTGTATTTAGAAATTTGCCCTGCTCCCTCCCTCCCGTAGTCTCCATGATAGTGGCAAGTGGTATATGAAAGCCTAAAGGAACTGTAAATCTATTTCTAGTCATTATCACCTCAGCAAGAAGCAAAGATGCTCTGTTTGCAAGCATCAAACTTGACTGGTCATTCTCAACCTACATACTCGCCTCTAATGAGAAACACTTTGCTAAAACCTTTGTTAATGTCTTTATTCTCCCCTGAAGCCCAGTATAGTCCAGAAAGACTTAAAGTCAGCCATAAAGTATTATCAACCTATAACCAACCAATCAACCAACAATCAACCAACCAACCAACCAACCAGTGCTTAAGCACTATCTCCGAACAAAGATCTCTCACTCTTACTAGGGCTTAATCTTTAGTCATAGGATGTCTCTAGGCAGCACTGCTTTCTAACCACGGCCTATATAGGTAAGGTATAAAAATGCACCTAGGTGTAGAAAAGATGGCTCAGCAGGTGTGCTTGGTCTGAGAACTAAGCATGAGAACTGAGCTGAATCCTGAGCACCCAAGTTAAAGCCCAACCTGACTATATGTGCCTGTGACTCCAGCCTTGGGGAATGGGCTAAGGCAGATCCTGAGAGCTTACTGGCTAGCCAAAAGGTGACTTTGTGGCTCCTGTCTAAAGCAGTAAAACAGAAGGTAATAGAGGAAAACACAGGATGTCATGCTGTGCCTCAGCACACGTTTGTCCTGTCTATTCTTTCTGTCTTAGTTGTCTGTCTATCTGTCTCTGTCTCTCCTTCCTTCCTTCCCTGTGTCTCTCTGCTTCTCTCTCTCTCTCTCTCTCTCTCTCTCTCTCTCTCTCTCTCTCACACACACACACACACACACACACACACACACACACACACACACTTCAAATTATTCATAAGACAATATAACGTTTCCCATTTCATCAGAAGATATCCAATTCTAGTTTCAAAGCAACCAAAGGCTTGGTAAGACCTTCAACCCAGTTCATGGCTCCTACCAACCCCATGACATTCTAAGCAGGCAGTCCATTCATGACCTGGTGATTTCAGTTCTACAAATGTAACTAGTTCTCTGCTGTTCACATAGCAGATGGAGAAGATGGACCTGCAAGACAGAAGGGGACTCTGAATTGTCTCTGTTTCCTAGGTCCAACCTGGGACCCCAGCAGCTCATGGTATGGAATACTTCCAATCTGAGTCATGACAACCAACGAAAATACATCTTTAATGACGAGGAAGGACAAAACCAGCTGGGTACCCAGGCCCACCAGGACATCCCTCTCCCTCAGAGGAGAAGAGAGCTCCCTGCCTCACTGACCACCAATGGGAAAGCAGACTCCCTCAATGTAACTCGGAGCTCCGTGATTCAGGAACTCTCTGAGTTGGAGAAGCAGATCCAAGTGATCCGCCAGGAGCTGCAGTTGGCTGTAAGCAGGAAGACAGAGCTGGAGGAGTATCAAAAGACAAATCGGACTTGTGAATCCTAGGCTGTGTCTCCCCCCACTTTCTCAGCCCCTGGTACTCTGAAGCCCTTGAGACACTTTGTAAAGCCCTTTTATATTCCTTGACAAAGGTGTGGGGTCTGGCAATGAAGTGTGCTGTTCTCTGCCTAAGGTGCAGCAGCAGCAGCAGCAGCAGTTCTTCCCACAAAGGCCCCCAGGTCTTCAGGGTAGTAATCGTTCCGATAGTAGGAAGCTAGGGTTAGTCGGGAGTAAAGTCTGTCTGAGGGGATCGGCGAGCTGCCAGACAACTCTGGCTCCTCTCAACCTTTTCACCTGGTGCCACAAAAAAAATTCTGGTTTTTAGCCCTTTCTCTGCACCTCAACAAGAGATAAAAAGCCGTCGCTCATACCTGTGTCTTACTGGGTTGGTTTTTAATATTACTACAAAACAAAATTATCCAATGTTGCAGATTTGATACAACTCCCCAATCTAGATCTGATCTAACATTCTGAATGAGCAGGGTAGGAGCCAGGAAAACGGGACAGAACAGATACATTTAAAAAAAAAAATGGACCTCAGAATTATCACAGGTTGACTGGCTAAGCTGGCACCATGAGTTTGAGCAGCTCTGGATCTCTGAGCCTATCCTGACTAAACTTTAGTAGGAACATGTTGATGCACCACTATGAACGGGAAAGGAATGCAGAGTGGGAGCAGAAGACAGGCAGATGGTGCACTGGCAATTCACGGGGTGCTTTTAAAATAAAGCCCTGGGCCAGAAAGGCAATTTGGCTAAAGAATGTATTGCACTATACTTCTAATGGAACTAAGCACCTCCACCATAGTGTGTGCCTTCTATAAAGGAAAGAGAAGCAGCAAGGCCCTGTCCTTCACAGGAACCTTTGCTCTCCACCTAGTTAATGCCTGTAATAGGGTCCGTGAGCTGACACTATATCAAGGGAAACGTTCTGCATACCATAGGTGAGGCTGTTTTCAGATCAGTGGCCACCTCTCTTAGTCTGAGGAACCCCAGAAGCAACCAGAGGACACCACAAATGTCTACTTGAGTCTGCCCTGCTTTACCATCTCCCATCTTACTCGTCTCCGATGAGTTATGGTCAGTTCTAGTCTGATTACCCTCCTGGCTCCATTTAATGCCCTCAGAGATTAATGCAATCAGTCTAGCTTCCCCTCTGTTTAGGTATCACTTTCTAGTCACACAGTTGCTTGGCATGAAGAAAGGAATCATGAGCTCTCTAGACTTCCTTTATGTTCCCAAATGTTGGCTAAATAATCATCTAAGGCTGCCATCACAGTGCCAACACTCTTAACCAGAAGTAATGTTGGGAGGGCCTAGAGGTGGGCTCAGAATCCTAACTCAAGCCAATGCCTGAGGACACACACCACAGTCCTAAAGTTACTCTCAGAGAAGCACTGCTCTGGAAATTTGGCTCCCTCGAGGCATGTGAGAAGGACAGAGATCCTGTTGCTTTTTCTCCTTTTACTTCAGCACCCAACTACCGATTGGTTTCCACATCCCCACCCTGCACCAGAGTTCCATTTGAGGTAAACCTTCTTGTTGATCAGTCAGTGCCGCTTGTTTTTAGGTTCTCACTTCTCCAGTCATTGTAATATCTATAATGAGTGTGCAACAGTGTCCTAAGCAGTGCTCAGATCATTAAAAGGGGCTTCAGTGGCACAACTCCTCTCACTTTGGGACACAACGTCTGCATTCCACCAAGAGCTACACAGATTCCCACATAAAGATAGTGCCCTAAGTTGTAGTCAGAACACTTGAACAATGAGTTAAATGGAGGGGTAAACCTGGGACTGCAAGTAAGCTCAGATATTAAAGAGGAGCCGGGGGACTTTAAAAATAGAATAAACATTTCAATGAAAGGGGAAGAAGCCCTGAAAACAAAGGACTTTGCAGTATCCTCATGCCCTACACCCCAGCAGGCCTCAGCTGCCTGTGGCGGGTTCCATCCCTTAGCCATCCCACCCATCTGTAACAACGCCCTGGGGTCTCTGCTCCAAGCATCCCTGGATACCTGTTCAGCCTCCAAGGCTGATGTATAGTGTACCTCAATTCACATGACAGCCATGCTCCCGTAGTCCATGGACATTTGTTCAATGACTCCTATCTCGACTGTGCTCTATTAGCTATTTAAGGGAACACAGAGGTGAATTCTTTTGTAAAGAATCCTTTTGTAATGCAAACCAACTATCCCTTAAGGTATCTGTTTTGTAAGTTTGGATTTTTGTACATCTGGTTTATCTAAAAGCTTCTCTACTGAGGCATTCTGAGCAGTGGTGACCAGATGGCAGAGTCTCCTGCCTACCCACAGAGCAGAGAACCAGTGCACGCTCTTAGGAGAAACTACCTGACCAAACTGGCCAGGGTGCAGCAAGTAGCAGCAGGAGTAAAGCAGGTTTACTGCTGTCAACACTGCTTAAAATGCTTTCTTGTCCTGGGTAAAGAAAACACATAATTGCTTGTGAAGCAGTTTCATGATAAATAGCAAAAAAAAACAAAAAAAAAAACTTTAATGGTAGTAATTGAACAGTGTTTTGCAATTTGTGAAACAGTGTGCTGTGTTTTGTACAAAGATTTCACGAGGAGAGGGAGAGTCCTTCCAAACCTTTGTTCTGCTGGCCCCTCAGCTCCCTTACTCACCCCTCAGGCTCACAGTGGGAAGTTCCAGGGACAGGGCTGTTAGAATGAGCTAAGACACTGCTTTGCCTCCTGCGCTCCTATTTCATTGGATCAGGAAAGCCTCCATTTGCCAGCCAGGCTCTAGGACTGGGAAACATGGAACATGGCAAACCGTCCCACACTCCAAGCCTTTTCTCCAAGGCCTGGCACAGGAAGCACTTAAAGCATGAACTGGGTAAGTTGGTTTGTTTGAATAAGAAAGTAAGGGTTCCACAGAGTATCTGCCACAGAAGGAAGAGTGTTCCTCCAACAAAAACATAAGTTAGAACAGGCCAGATAGCCAAGGAGGCAGCCATACGAACCTAAGAAGTCAGGGTCTGTAATGTGTCTGGATTTCCTATTAGTCATAAGATTTGCACAAACCCTATATAGGAATGGCTGCTTCCCTTCCACCCCTCTGAAATGTACGTGGAGCCACTCAGAACACAACTGTATCATTGAGGTAACTCCTCAGTGCTGGGTCTGTTACAGCCTAGGGGCAGAGTTGACCACCACTTTGTGTGGATCAAGAAGAGAAGAAACTACTTTGGAGTCTGGAAAATCAAGCCAGATATTCCACTGAGTCTTCAGTGAAACCGCTTTCCCAGACGGTAAAACCACTTCACCTCCCGCACTGTTTTGTTATGCCTTTCTCCCGACCCTACTCCCCACTCCTGCCACCAAACAACCCCGCAGAGGGATTCCTCACTCTCTTCTGTTTAGCTGCCAGTCATTTTATGAAAATGAAGTGCTTCTCAGTATTTCCTTGAGGTCTGTGAAGAGTATTTGCCCTGCGTCTTCATTTCAGTGTGTGTGCAACTGCTCCGCTCCAAGAACTGAAACGCTGTCTTGTGAGCATGACGTGAACAGGCTGTTTTGCTCCAGCCACTTTTCTTGTACAACTATGGGGATGGACTAGATGTCCTCAGGTCTTTTCCATCTTCGGTTTCTATGACTGTGGAATAAATGTTCAGACAGAAACTTCACTTTCCCTTGTGTTGCTGGCATTCATTGGGGATTGGAATACTTCAAGACCCCAGCCCCTTCCTCACAGGGACCCACTGATGTAAGACTTAGGTGACTTATGCAGGTTTCTCTGTCTAATCCTCGGCAGCACAAGAAATGCCGAGAGAGAGCAGAACCTGGACATTGGGAAGCAGGAGCATCTTTATATGAGAAAGGCATTGTAGGGAGAAAAAGACCTCTTCGTTGGGTCTCCAAAAAACTCTGCCCTAATTCTACTCCTTTAGTAATTCAACAAGAACATCCTAGTTTCCATTTACACACCAACCGTTAAACCACAACAGTGGACAGGGCAGGTATGGTCTTAGCCTTGGGGGACTTTCTCTCAACTTGATCTTCCCAGGACTTATAAATACACTGTGATAGCCAACACTTATGGGCACTTATTATAATATAATGAAGTCTCATTTAATCGTGTGATTATATTACAGCCATGTGATACTAAACACTTCAGATGTAGTCTACAACAGTCAAACACAAATAGTTTACAGATAGAAAAAACAAGTCAGAGAGATTACAGGTGGAAGAAACATGTCAGAGACTTTATGACCTGCCCAAGGCCCCACAACTAACAACAGTAGTCGAGGTTAGTGTGCACAGAGCACCGCCATAAAACAGTACTGTCGGCATTTTGCTTAATGCCTGCCTCTTCCTCCTCCTCCAATATCTCTCATCTGTCCTACTCCGACCCAAGCCTCAACTTGACCAACCAGCTCTACAGAGCAGAGGGAAGCCGAAATGACTGCACTTGGTCACTCAGACGCAAGGCTCATAGCCAATTACCCAAGCAGACAAAAATAACTATCTGCACCTGTTCTGCTTTCTAAGCCCTGTCAAGCACTGGTACAAACAGCTTCAAACCTCAGCAGCCCCACAGCCATGCAGGCAGTTTCTGACAATTCAAGCAATTTCAGTAGCTTGCAAACTTGCCCTCATGAATCTTCTAGCCTGACATATTCTCTACACATTCTTTTGAAATATAACCAAGTCAAATCTCATAAAAGTATGAGCTTGCTATAACCTAATAAAACTGCCAACTTCTTCAAGACATTTTTCATCATTCATTCCGGGGGTCCAAGTATTAAGACAAGTTACTGGAGATAGCAAGGTAATGGGAGATTCTGATCTCAGGGACCCATAAGACTCAACATAGTATGAAATATACGTCTAGCAATACAATATGGTGTGGACTCTAATAAAGGAATGCACATCAAGGCCAGGGAGATGACTCAGTGGTAAAGTGACCTCATGCACACATGAGAACCTGAGTTCGTATCTCCAGAATCCATGTAAAAGGCAGGCGAAATAGCATGTATGTATAAACTCAGTGCTCCTATAGCAATATGGGAGGCAGAAACAGGAAAATCTCTAGAAGCTAATAGGTCAACTAGACTAAAACACAAGGGATGGGGGTGGGGGAGACTCAAAGAAGATGGAAAGCAAGAACTGACACCCGAGTCCTCTAACCTTCACGCACAGACACACACACACACACACACACACACACACACACACACACACACACACGTGCTCGTTATACACATATTTATCCATAAAGTTTTTTTAATGCACATTAAGTCCTACAGCAGCAAAGATGACACCCTGCTCTTCCTGTGTTTCACAGGTGCAAATGTGTGTGTGCTAGTAGTGTGGAGACATAGTTGGAAGGTGACAAACATCTTAAGAAAATTGTGCACAGGTCCAGAATGGGGAGACCATAGCAATTAGGGACCTAGAGGACTTCAAATACTTCAATATGACAAATGTTAAGTACAAGCTTTATGGAGTAAGAGAAAAGCAGGACCAAGATCACCCTGATACACTGCATATATCCCTAAGTTGATAGGGCATACACATCAAAGGATCATAAGCTCTTAAGTATCCATTCTCTCATTCATTCATTCATTCCTATTCTCTCCCCCCTCCCCCCATCTTCCCCTACCCTCTTTCTTTCAATGAGAATAAAAGAGAAGTAAACGTCTGAGAGTCACATGCCAATTGAGTGGCTGGCTCACCCAAGGGGCCCACAGCCTGCCGCCTCATCTCTAAAGAACAGTCTGGGCTCCTTTTCAGTTCTCACAGCTGACCTTTCAAATCATCTCATTTCACTGACATCAGTAACCTGAAACCCTCTAGGCACATCATTATTTTACCTATTGGTTCTATGGCTCCAATATTGTCTACACTGTCACTCAAAGAAAGGCTAGTCTATATTAAGAGAAGCTCCAATTGTTGCAGGCTGTCTCTATAGAAATATTAACTTCAAAATTTCCAACAATTCTTTTAGTTATTACCATAAATTAAACTTTCAGTCATAAATATTTGAAATTTAAAGAGTTAATGTATAAAGAAAAGCACTTTGGAAGAGAAAAAAAAAAGGACTGAATTCACACACAGGTACAGTAAGACAGACATCTGAACGGTTGGCAGAAGGAAGGGAGCCCAATTATACAGACACCTTTACTGAGTACTGCATGCCTCTGCCACATGTTGGGGATTTAAGACATTGTCCTGTCCAGATCCAAATCTTGGGAATTTTGAGACAGGTTAAAAGACCTTAACAGCTATGTCAGGAAGGGACCAAGATTTAGAGGAAATCCTCAAAAGTAAGGATAGTAACCAGCTGACTTAGTTGGTTTTCTATTGCTGTGACAAAACAACATGATCAAGGCAACTTACATAACAAAGCATTTACTTTGGGACTCAGTTCCAGTGGCAGCAGGCAAACATGGTACTGGAGTAGTAGTTGAGAGCTCACTTCTCAATCCACAAGCACGGCAGAGAGCTTACTAGAAACACCATGGGACTTTGAAACTTCCAAGTTCACCCCCTCCTCCAGTGACATGTCTCCTACATTAAGGCCACCCCTCTGAATCCTTCCCAAACAGTTCCACCAGCCGGGAACTCAAATATACTAGCCTGTGAGAGTTACTCTCTTTCAAATACTACATACAGCAAAGTATTTCCTTAGATGCACTGAGACTTGGGTTTATCAATCAACTGGTTGTCCTCGGGAAAAAGCAAGCAAACAAACAAAAACACCCCCACAAAAAAATCTTGAAATACAAAATAAAAAGGCATTCCAACCAACAAATGATAATGGGCATGAAACTATCTCTTCTTACAAGAATAAATACCACCATCCCAGTAGGTCTGGAAGACAATCACTTTATTGTCTTGGCACTATCAAATCATGTATCATTTAAGTGGTGTATGCATATTATTCTGTAAGTATAGCACTCCCCTGCCCTTGAAAGACAAGGACAGCTAGTAATCTGAACAGATAATAAGAAAAAACAAAGTACCCAAGCGATATCCATAAAGAACGTAATAGCTAGTATCAGAGACAGCTCAGTACCTTTGAAAGGGATCCCTGAGAGTAAATAGAGATAAACCTAATATAAGACATATGCCTCAGTTTGAGCATCCCCGATTTTGGTCAATACTACTTAAATATTTCTAAGAAAAAGCAGGGGAAAGAAAAAGGGAGAAGGTAAGGGAGTGGGAGGGAAGAGAGAAGGAAAGAATTTCTCTAAAATATATAATGCTTTCTACTTTAAATTGAGAAACTTTCCCATAAAGATATTACCTTGTAATTTTCTTATGGATGCCGTGTGGTTATTTCTAACTTTAGGAGAATGTCAAGTTTTGAAATTCCTCTCAGGATCTGAAGAGCTGTTAAGTCATGTAATTAAAACCAAAACAAAATGTGACATGAAATTCCAGGTGCATTCCTGAAATCCATTCACAACCTCCCATGTAGGCAAAGAAAGGCCAGTGCGAAGGAAAGAAGGAAGGGAGGGAAGGAGGGAGGGAGGGAGGGAGGGAGGGAGGGAGGGAGGGAGGGAGGGAGGAAGGATCAATCAATCACCATTTTTTAACCTTTCCTGAAAATAGCTTCTTTTGAACATTTCCTGAAAATAACTTTGAGGACTCACCCTGTTACCGGACCTGGACTTCTCAGTTAGAGCCTCCCCTTACCCCAGCTTTCCAGAGAATGAATGCTTCTCTCTACATCACGACACAGGCTAATGCTATCCTGATACTAGGCAGCTGGCTTTTTAGGCCAAATGACATGAATTGCTAATGTCGTAACCTCCTGCTGTTCTCAGCCTAGCTGGTCCCTTGTTATGCTCAAGCTTACCTTCTGGGTGCCAGCAGCAAGGGGACTAAGTCCTGGCAGTGAATGCAATGGTCATGTCTAGGAGTAGGCCCTAATGTCAACATGGCAGGGTGTCCATAAACACATAAGTATATACTCTTGGCAGCAGGATCAACAGACCAATGGCTACTCTTGATAACCAAGTGAACCCCAAACAACTAGGTTTCATCTTAAATCCCTATCACAGAATGGTAGGATTCATCATCATAAAGCCTGCTAAGGACAGACAGGGGACATGCCTTTGACCATTACCAGAAGAGATTTACTTGATACAAACCCTTTATCAGGAAGAGAAAACTTCTGCTGTGATAGTTTCTATAAAACTCAAAAGTCCCACCCAAAGCCACCAGGGAACAATCTCTTACCTCCATAGTGAGTTACAGAGGAGAACTAAGTAGTCTCTCCTCAGTAGAGACTCAAAACAACTGGGAAGGCAGAAAACTGCTTTAATTCACACTAAAAACGAAATACTGTCAACAAAGACAGCCTCGGAGGCTGGAGAGATGGCTCAGTGGTTCAGAGCACTGACTGCTCTCCCAGAGGTCCTGAGTTCAATTCCCAGCAACCACATGGTGGCTCACAACCATCTGTAAAGAGATCTGATGCCCTCTTCTGGTGTGTCTGAAGACAGCTACAGTGTACTTATATATAATAAATGAATCTTAGGGAAGAAAAAGACAGCCTCTTAATTTTAATTTTGTTCAAAGAGTTCACTTCCCTGGGCATGGTGGCACACATCCCTCCCCTCCCCCCCGCCACCACCCCACCCCAATCTTAGCTCGATTAAGGCTGAAAAGGGGGAACTGTCATGATTCAAGACCAGCCTGTGCTAAACAGCAAACACCCATCTTAAAATTTCAATTTTGGAATAGTCTTTACAAAGAAAACCACAAACACAAGAGAAAGCTGAATCCTGCTTTAATTGAAAGTATATGGAATATTAAAATCCTACAGAAACATTACTGAGAATCTTCTGGAAAACAGAAATCAAAGAGTCCCTCTGAGAGGATGATGACAGTAATTCATAATTCACCAACCCTCTCTGGATCTTATCCTAGACTACCTAGATCTCTTCATAATCCATTCCTGCTGCTTCTTAAGTACTAAGTCTGATTTCAGGAGGAAAAAAACAAAAAGCAAAACCATAGGAACTATCATGTTTGAAATCATTCTGGCCTTAAGAAATTAAAAAAAAAAACCTATTAATATTTGAATACTTAAAACATAAATAACTTTAGCAAGAAGTCCAACTGACCCAAAAAGTCAGTTTACTAGAAATGAGAGATAGACTTATCCTGGATATAATTTCATTAAGGCTTCGAACCTTCCAGGAGAGACTATCACAATTATACCATTTTACAACCTAAGTTTAGAAAGGTTTATTACCAAATCAAGAATTTGGGGCCCATCGATAGCTTATTTCTAAAAGTTCACTACTCCATAATAGTATATGTTCACTCTATGACATTCCCTTCTCAGTGTCAAAACCATCAACCTGACTTCTTCAGGAGGATGGGTAAATCCAAGTTTACAGGCTTTGCCCAAGAAGAAAATGCTGAAAACTCTGAAAGGACATAAAGAAAGCTGATAGGAAGACAAACACTAGTAGCTTCTAGTTCATTCTAAACCCCAAGACTTGCAGTCTTTTTCACGAATGTTCTCTGGCTACTGGCGAAGAGAACCTGGACAGTCCGGGGAGCAGGGAGCCGGCCAGCTGTCACAGAGGGAGAGGTAGAGGCCTGGTGACTGATGAGTAAGTGCTTGCCTAGCCAGTTCTCTCTCTTGACTGCACTCAGCCAATGTAGATGCGATGGAAATCATTGGCACCGAAAGCAGCGTTACACTTGGGACACTTGCGCTGGCGAGTGTCATAGCGCGTCTTCACACACTCAAAGCAGAAAACGTGAAAACACTTGGTAAGTACTGCATCCTTTTTACGCATGTTACAGCAAGGGCAGGTCAGCCGCGCCTAGAAATAGAAAAAAAAATCAGAGTCTGAGGAACTATAAATAAAGGTCATGACCCACACAGCTGTGACAAATGAGCAAATAACCAAGACCACTGCAGTGCTCAGGAAGACTGCCATTTTCCCTGAAAATAACCCTTTCTCCGCTTGACTTCACACAAGGGTCAATGTCTCTCTCAGTTCTTCAGCAGACTTCTGCCTTGGGGTAAAGGTCAGTGTCTATTTCTCACGGCATTAGTGGACCACTTCCAGCCCCAACAAACACAAACAGTTGGCGCTTCTTACCTTGTAGTCCTTTATCTCCTCCATCAGAATCTCGTCACATTTGGGCACGTTGTCTGGCTTCTTGGTTGTCTCCAGCTTTCTTCGGAGCCTAGAGATGTCTTCCTGCAGCAAGAGAGTAGACATAGCTACACACACTTCCCAGACCTGTCTTTTCTGACACAAAGAATTTCTCCAACTTGACCGTTTGTACTGTAAACCAAAGAACTTTCTGTCTTTCATGTCCAATTCTCTTTAGGGATGTAAGTACTTACAAATACCTGGTTACAGGACACTTTTGTTTTAGAAGGGACAGCCCTAATCTCATCCCCATTAGAGCTGCATCAATGAGAGCACTTTCAGGCCAATGAAGACACAGCCTGGAATCTCAGAGCAGGTTGCTTTACTTTGTGGTAACTGACGGTGAAGGTGGGCAGACCTGGATTAATTTACTGAGCTATGGGAAAGAACAAAGCTATCATGAAGAACAGGTGGCATGAGAAAAATGAGAGTGAGATTTTAACCTTCTACTCCCTTTACTACAACTTACCAGGTTACCAGGCCACCCATTTTGCCTGAATTTGTTTCCCTCCTAGGGAACATGGCCTGAAGCAGACAATGCCAGGCCCTTCCCTTCCCACAAGGCCATTAGGTGCAGCAGCTCTTGGTGTACAACACTCACCGCAGCCCTCACAAAGCACTGAGAAGGTGAATATAGTCAAAGACAACAGTGCTTGCCTGTGCGCGTTTGAAATTGAACAAGTCCTTTTCCTTGGTGACACTGTTCTCCACAATTTCATCCTGAAAATCATGGAGCTTCTTCTGAGCCAGTTCCAGCTGTGCTTTGAGGTCATCTGCAAGCTGGGCCGCCTCCATGGCCTAAGTAGAATGTACAACATTACCTTATTACCCCTTCTTCTAGAGAGGGGAGTGATGAACCTCAAACACTCAGGCAGGTGCTGGAGCCTGCCCAACCGTGTTGTTACAGAGATCAGCTTACCTTGCGTTTATTCATCTCTAAGGCTTGAGTCCTAAGACCCAGCTCCTTCTCCCCTGTGCCAATGTTACTCTGAAGCAGGTGCTCCTTCTCTTCCAGCTTTCTTACTACCTGTAACTGGGCATCTACCTGCGTAGGAGAAAATTCAGATTTTAATATAAGGAGGTAGGAAAATAAAATCAGTTATGTTCCACTTACCTATACATCCTCAAAAATTACAACATATCAGAAACATATTGCTGACTTTTCCATAAACCTTTTAAAATATATCTAAGATTACAATTACTGAAGTCTTAAATTTTTCACATAAAATAACCATGAATATTCAGTTAGGGAACCTACCAAAAAGACATGTTTCCAAACTGCCAAGAATAGAAAGTTAATCTTAGATAATCATTTTCTGTAGCTATTTAATCCTCAAAACAAGGCCTCTCCAACCAGAACATAACCCTGACTCAAACCAAACTTCACTCCATTTTTTTCAGAACAGCTAGAGATTCTAAAGTAGACTTTTTCTTAAAATTAATCCACAACATAAAATCAAACAATACCAAGAGGTTAAAAAGTAAAATCACAGACCTACTTCCGGCCTCTCACTCACAAACTCGCATTCCAATATCCAGAGGCAGTCAGGTCAAAGAAAAGCCATGTCTCTGGGGGAGTGTATGGGCGTGAAATGTATTTACCCAGACTCTAACCAACTCTTAGTCTGCAGCATTCTATCACACAAGGAAAAGCAGCCTGCCTCAGTGATCAGCCTTCATGCAGAAAGCTCCCACTTCCACAGATGGAGAACGCCATTCATCCAATTACCTGAGTCTTCAGTGTCAAAACCTGGTCAGCTAACTCTTCCTTTTCCTCTTTAAGCAACTTATGGATCTGATTAGACTTGATCCGCTCTGACATGAGCTTGAAGTTTGCATCATCCTTCTCCCGCAACTGCTGCATCAAACGGATGTTCTGCTCCTGCATGTCCTCAAAGGCCTGTCCTGTGACATCCATCTCAGACAGGAGAGCTTCTTCCTCCTAACATGAGGATCAATTAGCAAATCTGCCACTGCCAAAGGATGAGCAGAGGAAACTAGACCTTCCTTCTGATAGCCTGCATTAGTTTCATATGTCTATAATCAGAGAGTATAAAAAATTTTATTTTCTAATCAGTATATGCATCAGTTCCAGTCAGCAGAGAAAGAAGAGGTCCCTCAATAAACAATGTCTGAAACAACAGCTACTACTCAAAGTAAAATCTGCCACTCAAATTCACAGAATAAAATGAGAAGGATGGCAGACAAGGATCTCACTAACAACAAAGGATAAAAGTAATAACAGACAGCAGTAGGACTAAAGCCAGCCTGCACTGACAGTGAGTTACCCTGCAGACTTTCACTCAGTGTTGACAAAGGAGGAGTGCCCACCTGCTTGGCCACAGCCAGCTTCTTCTGCAGGTATTCGATCTGCTCTTCCACTGCCCGGATCTTCCTCAAGGCGTCCTCATCAGCCATTTTCTTATTCTCCTTCTTCTCCTTATCTTCCAGATCCTTGAGTCTTTGCCTGAGATCCTCCAACTACAGGAGGAAAAGGAATATGTAAAAACCTAAGTAGCCAAACATTTCCAAAACTCAATCATCATTATATACACATGGAAGGCCCACATAACCAAACATCAAAGCATGGTGGAACAGGAGAAATGACAAACTGAGAATGGCAGTTCAGCACACCACTTATCAGTGCATTTCATGCACCTATAGGCAGGTTTTGCCTACTACATAGCCTTCTTTGGAAGCGTTCAAACTGTCTTCTCCTTAGGGCTCAAATTGTCAAGGATAAAAATATTCCTTTTAGGACATTCATGGTGTTGCACACCTTTAATCATAACACTTACAAGGCAGAGGTAGGTGGATCCGAGAGTGTGGGGCAGCCTGGCTTCTAAGTGAATTCTAGAACAGCCAGGGCTACATAGACAAAGCCAAACAAAACAAAACAAACAAAAAGCCATTCATCTCAGGACTAATGGGATGGCTGAGTGGTCAAGAATCCTTGCTGCTCTTCTTGAAGACCTGGGTTCAGTTTCTAGCACTCACATTAAGGTATTGCACAAGCACCTCTAACCCCAGTTTTAGGGGTCCTCTCCTGGGCTCCAAGGCACCAGGTACTTCTGGCCTCCATGGATACCAGGCACACATGGGATGCAGATATACGGACAAGGAAAATATCCTTACACACAAAATAATAAAAATTAATTTAAAAATATTCCTTTCAAATGCAACCAAAGAGACTCACTCTAGTAATAATAAATACAAAGTGGTAATAATTTCTCACAATCAACTAAGGGATCAAATTTTTAAAAACCTGCTCCAAGTTCTTGTAATTCTGAGATAAGTTACTACCTTGCAAAGAATTTTGAAAGACTGTTTTCAGTCAGTGGCCCTCCTCTTTCCAAAACTTTTTAAACTTGAACATTATGTATGAAAAATACAAAGGACAACTTCACAAATGAAGATTTTCACCAGGATGACAGGTAACAGAAGGATTACCTCTGCCTTTGACTTCTTCTCGGCCGCCATTAGCTGCACTTTGTCTCTCTGCTCCTTGGGGGCAGAGCGGTACATGTCCAGGAGCAGCTTCATCTCCTTCTGGCTCTCTTGTGCTTTCCTATGACCGGAAGGTAGAGGAAAAGAACCAGAGACTGAGACAACAAAGGGCATCGGAGCAAGCACATTTGGGATGGAACACAATTTTCAACAGTCGTTTACTCTGTGTTATGAAGGAAAGCAGACACATTTTGCATAGATTACTAACAGACTTACAGAACACAGGTGGAAAGCACAGAAAAGAAAGCCAAATATATGAATCATTCCTGTCTATTTCCACAACATAAAGTAGCTGTGGCACTTAGGACACAGGCACATTCAAATGGTGCCACTCAGAAGCTGAGAGTTGGGATATACTTAGTCAAATCATTCAGATCGTTTTTACTGGGGGAAACGCGTTTACCTTTAAAAAAAAAAAATCAAACAGAAGGAAAAAAATAAACTCCTAATCCTAGAATTGACAACGGCAGTTGTAAACATCAGCTGAGCATGAACACTTCATCTCTTACTAAATTATTAAGCTTAACTACATCTGAGCTCAAGCACTTTAGGCACAGCAAACCCTTAAATTCAAGTATCACACAGTATAAAGCATAAAAACTCAGAAGAGCTAGTCTCAGCAGAGACAGTAATGGTTAAATAGGAGCAAACAGGAAAATGTGTGATGTTGGGACAAACATCCTTCCATCTAAATTCTGTAGAAGGAACCTGCCTAAGGAATTGATAGGATACAACCAAACCTGTCAACTACAAATACATTACCAGATACATTAAGATTAGAGATGTAGGATAATTTAAGGGAAAATACAAATAACATCGTAATTTACTTAAATGAAAAGCAGTAGTCAATTTCCAATAATTCCCCGGCGTGCTACTTCAATGTGCTACCTGTTCTCTTAATATGGACTTACGAGAAGTAAATGCCTAAGCAGGGGCTGCCCTGGCACCTACCCACTAAGCACCACTGCAGAACAGCCAGGCAGGCCATCAGCTACACATCCCACTCAACGCTGAGAGCACATTAACTGGACATTCGGTACATCTGAAACACTGTATAATGCGTGGGTCAGCCCTACCGTAAAGCACACACTTTGTTCCAGATCCAGGCTCTGGGTCACTACACACTCACGTACTTGAGCTCAGTCTTCAGCTGCTTGATGATCTCTGCCTCCTTCTTCCTCCCGTCATCGTGCTTCCCTTTGTCCTTATCCTTAACAGGATCTCTCTCTTTTTCCGACTCTTTCAGTTTCTGTTTCTCTCGTTCTCTCTCCTTTTCCTTTTCCCGTTCTCGTTCTCTCTCTCTTTCTTTCTCCCTCCTTTCTCGTTCTCTCTCTTCCTCATCCCGCTTAGACTTCACTTCATCCTCCTGAGAGGCCTTCAATGCTGAGGAATGAGTGGCGAGGTCCTCAGAGTCTTGCTTCAGCTCTGTGGGTTCATCCTTGGCGTCCTCAGTACTAGACTGCGACTGCAGGAGGGCACTGCCACTGCGCAGACGCGTCTAGGAGACGAAGCCAGGGAAAACGCACATCACCTCAGTGGGGCACATTGCTTCCTCACTCAGACCACCCTCCCCTTCACTGCGGCAAACAATGCTTATTCCACTGCTCCTGGTCACCTTGTTCAGGTCAGACTGTGCCTCTCTGAGTTTCCGCTTATACCTCAGGACCTCCCCCTTCAGCTGGTGGTTATGGTTCTGGAGACTGCTAATGAGGTGCCGCATCTCCCGGTTTATGGGGCCTGAAAAACAGCAGCAACAATACTGGGATCCTTAAGAAGGGCAAAGGCACAAGGAGAGAAAGCTCAGAGCACATCAGGAATTCCTAAATAGAAGGGAGGGTACTGAAAGAAATGTTCCTTCTCAAAGGATGAAAAATCAAATTGCTTGAGTGAGTTAAATCAAACACACAGGCTCAAAATCAGTAGCAGGATTCCATTCCAGGTACTACTGA
This sequence comes from Rattus norvegicus, assembly GCF_021556685.1. NCBI lineage: Eukaryota > Metazoa > Chordata > Mammalia > Rodentia > Muridae > Rattus > Rattus norvegicus. Next base: position 69,225,302 of record NC_141538.1, on the reverse strand, counting down.
GTCTTCTGAGTTTAAGTTAGCATTAACAAAGCTCAAGAACCAAATTTTATTTCAAAGGAGTTTACAACAGACAGAACACAGGGTAGGACAAGAATGACTCTACCTGCTTGTTCATTGGCCGCAAGGGTCTGCTCAAACTCTATCCTCAACATCTCATACTCCTTGCGGACCTGGGCCAAGGTATCCTCCAGCTGAATCACTTCAGTTCTCAGCTTCTTATGCAGACTAACCTCATCTCGCTGCAGATAAAGAACCAATAAAACATTCATATCGCTTGAGTCTACCTCTAAATTCAATCTGTAACAGTCTAAAAAGATAAAAACACTGCTGAGAAAAGAAGGCTTATTCTGAAAATTTCCACTACACTACCTCTACTTAAAGAACACCAGACGTGATATAGAAACATGACTTCATAACCCGGTGGAACAATGAAGAAATAAAGAAAATGGCCTCTAGCTCTGAGATTACAATTCAGTTGGAGAACCATAAACTGTCCAGGTGTAAACATAAACTAGCATCAAGTTCTTTAGCCAACATACATGAAAACTCCAGCTACTTTAAACACCACCGTAAGGAGTAAAGAAAATGGGGCTGGAGAGATGGCTCAGCGGTTCAGAGCACTGACTGCTCTCCCAGAGGTCCTGAGTTCAACCTCATGGTGGCTCACAACCATCTGTAAGGATCTGATGCCCTCTTCTGGTGTGTCTGAAGAGAGCAACAGTGTACTCACATACATTAAATAAACAAACAAACAAATAAGTCTTTTTTAAAAAGGAGTATAGAAAACATAAAAGTGAACATAAATACCAAAATAAAAGCTATACCTTCAAATAATTTGCCTACTAGATGTGCATTGAATGTCACAATGGCAGTATCTGCCTGATGTCCCCACACATATGAGTCATAGGCACAGCTTCACGAAGGCTGTCACTGCTGGAGCACATCAACAAACTTTCCATCTTTCCACCCACTTCCTTATCAGGAAGACACCACAGACAAATCAGATGCTCTGTCTCTCCATCACCACATCTTCAGACAACTACCACTGAATCATGCAGCACCTTAATAGCAGCATTCTCCCATAAGATCCATGAGGGCAAGAATTCTGTTGTCTTACACTTATGCCCACTGGATATTAACTGAGGAATGGGATATTAACTATGCATGAAAGTAGAGGCACAAAATCCATTAGTTAGGCAATCACATAGAGAAGACAATGCAGGAGAGGGAATGGCTGGCTTTGTGGGTAAGACTGCTGGCTCCCATACCCACCAGTGAAACACAGAAAAGTTCAATATTACCTCAATGAGTTCAACCTGGCGCTGGTGAGTTCCCCGGGTGCCATGAAGCAGGGTCCGAGCTTCATCCAAGTGAGCTTTCAACTGTAGACTCTCATTGTACAGGACAGAGAACTGTGACTGCATGCAGCGATATTCTGGGGTTTCCTTAACCACTTCCTCCACTGCGCTCCGCAACTCCACCTTAGGAAGGCCGGACAAAAGGCAAGCCAGAGTCAGAGCAAAGCATGTATGCCCCACAAGTCAGTCGTGGGAAAATAACTCACCAATGTGACACTCACTTGGAACCATTACTCAGAAAAATGATGAAACAGAGACTACCACTCCTGGGTAGAACTCAGTCCCTGAGTAAACCAGGCCACCCACTATTTTGACATGTGTTTAACATTGTTTCAACTCTAATCCAAAGAAGAGCTGAGTAAAACTGACCTGACCAGGACATTTGCTCTAAATCACAGATGAAGACCCCAGTAACTGTTATTCACTGTCACAGAGAAAATAATTACGACTGGTAGCAAAAATGGTCATGTTTTTCCAAAGCAACCATTTGATTTAATTTTCCAAGAATGTTTATGAAGTTTTTCCTTTTAGTGCAAATATCTTCATTATTCCTTAATCTAGAAATAAATTATAAATGATAGTCTATGAATCAAAGAAAGATGAGGAAGACTTCTAGAAGATTCTTCTTTGTTCCCCTAAGATTCTGCAAAGGACAATTCTAATAGGCAAAAATGAATACCAGTCCAGGATGCCTACAGACTTAGCACTGAGGCTGCAGGCCACACCCATCAGGCCTGAGCAGCTGTCCCCTCCCCAACTCCCCACTGCCCTCAGCTGACAAAATACCCTCCAGTTCCATTCTGCCTTACCTAAACTCTGGTAAGGCTCCAACACTGCCTCCCCCACACCCATTCTCCACAGCTATCCACCCACTCCCCAGTGCTATCCCTGCTCACTCTGCACCACCAGTTCAGCTTGGCCTTGTGGGAAGGAGTAAAAGCTCAAATGCAGGAGCATCAGCCTCTCCAACACTTCAGTTTCCTTCTGGGCCACAGCAACCATTTCCCTTAGGCCCCAGACTTGGCTACTTCAGCTGAACTCCTCCAACTCCCCCCCCTCCTCGGTCAACTTGTTCCAGCTGTTTCAGTACTGCTCCCCTCCTCCTGAAGTCACGCTCTCCAGTGTTGGCGACCAAGGGAGCTACAGTATAATTTAGTCTTATCTCCCACCTCCCTCTGTCAAGGCCCTTGCTACTTTCCCAACTCATTAACCCTTCCTGTCCTGACACTGTCTACTGCTTAAACTCAATTCTACAAGAATAATCTTCTTTAATGACAAATTTACTACATTTAGGTTTATTTTTATGCTAAAAGATCTCCAATTAAATCTTCAACTCAGACTTTAAAGGTCAAACTTAACAGGGATAAAGCTGCAAGTTCTAATCTTATAAAAAGCTGCAATAACTTTATTAAAAAGTATTGAAGAGAATTAAAACATACAATTATCAGTTACCTCATAATTTTTTTAACTTTTAAAGCTATACTTACAATCACGATTAATTACAATAGGCTTTATTCAGTCTCCTGTATATGTTCTCAAGGTTAAAATCAGGTATACTTAATAAGTACTGAATATGGCATTTAAAACGTTCAACAGAAACTTCTCCCAATAAACAGAGACTCCAGTGCTAACAAAACAATAACAACAACAACAACAACAACAACAAACTGTAAGGGCTCTCCTAAAAAAGATAGAACCCTGCACCTGGACTGTGGCGATGGTAAGCACTAGGAAAACCTGCCGCCAGGATACTGTATGAACTGTGGACACTTTTGGATTGACTACTGTATTCTGCCTTGTCAAAGAAAGGTCAATTTTCCCAAGTTCGTTCTCTACAGAAAAACTCCTCAGACCTGAGCCTAACAACCAAAGGCCTGCTACTTATGCCACAACTAAGAATTAAACGCTCTTCTTTCTGACATCTGAAGTGAATGTTCAGGCTTTTGTCCTTTCCTCAGCCTCCATCTACACACTCACCCTAGAGAATTCCCAAACTCCTCCTATTCTCCACCCACTTCTTTAGACCTTCTCCTTCCTCCCCGCCTCAAACATTTCCTTAAACTTAGAATGTTCGCCTTTCCGACCCAGAACTTCGACACTCCTGTCAAAGAGTTCTTGAAATCCTCCTCCTACTCTTCCTCTCACACACAAGAGGGCCCTTTGGCTACTTCTGCCTACATTTTTATATAGATGGAGCCCCTTCCTGTCAAGACAACTACATCAGGCTGACCCCTCCGTTATCAACATTCATCCTCACCCTCTGGTTCCTATTCACTCAAGATCACCAGCTCCCCACAAATCCCATTCCTCTTCTCACACTCAAACTATTCCTCTGCCCAAATGACTGCCAGATATCCATCACCAACTGACTGACTAAACTCATTAACTGTCCAGACATCCTCAGATATCAACACTGAACAAATCCCACACTCCCAATTATAAAACATAACTAAACCAAAGACATCTCTCCAATACACACAGACACAGACAAATTCATTCATTCATTCATTCTCTCTCTCTCCCTCTCCCTCTCCTCCTCCCTCCCTCCCTCCCTCCCTCCCTCCCTCCCTCCCTCCCTCCCTCCACTGCGTTAAGGTCAAGGTCATCATCCAACAAACTCTCCTGACTTCACTGATCATCTCCTTCGATGCCTCCCACGTTGTTCCAACCTCTCTTCAGTGTCTTCCATTAGTCGCATGCCCTCTCACCACTGACACCCCAGCTAGTCACCAAAGCTCATTCCCTTATTTGGCCACATCTTCCTCCTAAGGCTGACTGCCATGGCCCAGCTATCAAAATACTGAAGTCCAGAAATCAAAAGCCCACTTTGGCTCACCTAACTAACATGCGCAGTTAAAATTAAAACCTCATCTTAACACGGGGTCTCCCTGTTTACCTTTGTAAATTGTCATTTTTCTACGTCCCAAGATCTCCTCTCTATCCAGAGGCAGTTCTTTGCTCTCTGGAACAAATACCACTATTCCTTCTTCCTTGTTCTCTTCCCCCTCTCCCTTGCCCTCTATCTCCTGTCTTTGTCCCTTACTCTTTGCCCTTTGTCCCTCTGAGGCAAATAAATCTCCTTTCTGTTGAGAACTCGGTCTCCAGCCAGTATGTTTCCTTTTGAGTCTATTCTCTGCTTCTATGAGATCCACTTTCTTAGCATCTGTATGTTTCAAGCACTATTTGTCTATCTCTCCCTGCCTTATTTCACTTAGTATAATATCCCTCAGGTATATCAATGCTGCCGCAAATGACTAACTTTCCTTTTTCAAAGCTGAATAATATCCACTCTATCTACACAGTGTTGTTATACACTGATCTTTGGTTAAATTTACTATTTTTACTGCTATATAAAATGAGACCGCTTCCATTGAGTCTGTTGGTGATTTTACATTCTTCAACCTTATCGAACTCGTTTCTAGTTCTCTCAGGGACCCCTACATGTAGGATCATGGCACCTGCAAACAGAGACAACTTTACTCCTCCCTCTCCAATCATTCTAATCTGGAGCCCTTTTCTTACCTATGCCCATTTCTTCTGACTGAGCTTCTGTATGATACTGACAACAAAGGCAAGAGTAAACATCCTAAATCTTGCAACTCTTTACCAGGCATGTTAGCAGTAGGCAGGTCACAAATGGCCTTTGCTGTGTTAAGGTACAATTTTCTATACCTAACTTGTTGACCTTTATCATGGAAGAGGCTAAATTTGGCCAAATTTTTCTTGTTCTTCATAAAGTATGCAGGTTCACAGGCTGATGAACAAATCATTTGTCCTTCAGAGCTCTGTCTCCTACCTTCAACTTTTCATTCTGTGTAGTGACCTCTTCAAAGTCTTGACGAAGTTTCTCTAGCTCACAATGTCGGTTCTGAGCCAACTCTTTGTTCTCCTCAAGCTCAGCATTCATTTCCTCAAACTAGAAAGGATCAGGAAAGCATCAGATGAGAATGAAGGTCATCCCACTTCATGCTTCCCACATTCTGTTCTACTCTTGCAAATGCCACTGTGTTACCTGGGAACCAATGCAGACCCGAGGCACAAGGCCTGTCCCCAGTCAAACACCATGTCCCAGGTGGGGCAGACGTACCTTCCGGGCATTGATGGTGATTGTGCCTCCATAGAGACTGCTCCCTGCTCCGTACACTTTATAGCCTTTTGAGTTCACCTACAGAGAAGACAATGACTCTTTAGTGAGAGGCTGGAAGACTTCAGTTGTAAGACCAGAGTCATTCAAAGGATGTTTCTTCCTCAAATAACAGCATCTGGCTGATCCTTTCTGAGAAGGAAGCTTTTATTTGTAGTGGATGTTAGTAACTACAAGCATACAACCAGTTAAACAGCTGAAGTACTAGGAACAAGTGACAACCAAGTGTTCAGCCAAAAATGGGAGAACATGAGCACGCACGCACGCATGCACACACACACGCACGCACTCACGCGTGTGAGAAGACTGTTAAGGGCTAGAAGGTGGGAGCATTAACAACAGTGTCTCCTGGATATGGCACAGTGGCTGTGCTTATGAACTCACAGCAGCTATGGCTGCCTGCCCAAGATCAAATTAATCAACAGACTAGCATGGAAAGGGGAAGAGTTTACCTCCCCCTCACTGAAGAGCCATCGGCAGTTGACAGCTGCTAAGAGGAGGAAAGTCACTTTTATCTGTGGTGTGGTCTTTGGTATGTTGCCCACTCTAAGCATATAGAAGCCCAAATGGTAGTCAGTGAATTATTTAAAAAAAAAAAAAAAAAAAGACATTAAGTTGAGGGGAACACATGGAGACATATGGAGAAGGGTTCTGGAAGAACTGCAGAGGATCAATAGGATTAAGATACATGGTATACATTTATGTAAGTCTCAAAGACAGAAAGAATATGCTAGTGGGCGTGGCGGAGAGGCTGGAGAATGATAGCTAAGCAGGTAAAAACACTTGCTGCTCTTGCAGGAGCCCAGCTGGAAGCTCCCTGCACGCATGCTTAGCTACCCGACCCTATGTAACTGTAGCTCCAGGGGAGCTAATGCCCTCTTCTGGCCACATTCTGCACACACAATGGCATATATTCCCTCCCTCATACACACATACACATTAATTAAAACTGCATTTGTAAGTCATTTTAAAAGCCTATATAAATAGCACTGACCCGCTCTAGGACTTCAGCCAAATGCCGGTTGAGCCGCTGTTCTCTTTTTCGAATTTTGTCAATATCCCACTGCAGGTCATCAATCATGGACTCCAAGACGGACACTCGTGACTCTGCTGTCTCTACTTTACCCTGCAGCTTACAGAACTACATCCCGAAGACAAGCATTCAGAAATATAACAAAAGAATAGAGTCAAGAGTTCCAACTTCCATAAAATTAGTCCTTACTCATATACAATTAGAGAAAAAAATTCAACAGCCAAATTTAAAAATAAAAGTTCTTAGAGTGCTATAATAATGAAAACAAGCAATTGCTAAGAACTTTCACAAGGACAATACCAGTTAAGATTTAATAATCTTTCTATCTTTGAAAAGTACCATTTCCCTAGATAGACCACGATCCTTCAGATAATGAAGATTTTCTTTTAGAAAGAAAACATCCTTTATCAAATACTTTAGAAAGTAATAATTTAAAACAGAAATATCTCTTACCACCAACTTTCTCTAGCTACATATCCAGAAATGATAATCTTTATAGAACAAGAAAAAACTTCTTCTGTATTTAGGCTGAGTCTTGAGCAGTTTACAATCAGGTTGTGTGCATGTGTGCATATGTGCGTACACACACCATAGCTTGTATATGGACATGAACAGAGAACTTCAGGCATCAGTCCTTGACTTCCATCTTGTTTGAGCCAGAATTTTAAGTCAGGCCCTCAAACTTCCAAGTATGTCCAGTCCTTGCCTCTTATCTCGTCTTAGGGAGTGGAGTTCTGGGATTACAAATCAATACTACTGCACTGAGCTTTAGGTAGGTTATGGGGATCTCAACTACGTGGCCAGTGCTGTGTCCACTGAGCCTGCTCGGCAGCCCTGTCCGGTTGAGGAGCTGTCAACCAGCTACTGCTGCATAGCATCCTAATTATGGAACTGCCCCATGTTCCCACTACTCTGTACAAACCTTTCCGCTTACTGTTTTCCCTCTGACAATCTTCCCATTAAGAGATGGATCTGTTCCTCCTCTTGCTCCTGGACAACTTTAGTGCCAAAAACATTAATAGTGTGTAACTCTGAGGCTATGCTAAAAAGATCAGGCAGGATGTGCTTTGTTTCCTAGAACACTCAATGTGGTTCAGCTGACATGTTAAGAAACGTGCAGGACCTCCAGCTGGCCACCGACCGCCTCCCAGCTGACATCCAGCATCAAGAACCAGCCATGAGAGATGAGGGGCTGGGTGAGAGGGAACTGGGAGGAGAGAGCGGAGCTGAGATCAGAGTAAAGTGAATTAAAAAATAAGCTAATGAAAGAGAATAAATTGTTGCATGAAGAAGCTGCCCTGTATTTGGTGCCATTAAATTAAATCCTATTCTGATGTAAAAAAAAAAAAAAAAAAAAAGAAAAAAAGAAAAAGAAAAAAGAAAAGAAGAAGAATTAGAAGAAGGAAAGGAAAGGAAAGAGCAATGCGAGCCATGGGTTCTACACACGAGCCCAGAGAGCAAAAGGAGAGAGGCCCTTGCTTACCGTTGCTGAGAGTTGCGAAAGGCCAGCAGGAGACATTTCTATCTTGATAACACCTAGTTAGTGCCCTAAAATATGACACTCCCACCATTGTAAATGCTCCCTAACTCTAACTGCTCTCAAAGTCCATGAGCATCCAAGCAAACCTAACAGCAGAGCTCAGGAAGCAGTGCAGGGAAAACACGGCTCTGAGATTAAACAAACTCATCAGCAAACCATATTTTCTAATCACCTGCTCTCGACTGCACACTAATTCACTTTCCTCAGCAGTAAAATGGAAGGAGTTGTGCCCTTAGTAGTAATATTCATGTAGTGCTTATCACTGGGTACCGAGTGACTACGTGATGATGTGTAAGTGACCAATCAACATGAAGTCTGGTAGCCAAACCAAAGTAGGTCAAGCTTCAGCAGATAAGAAAATAATCTGAAACATTCCAGGGATCATCCAAAGCTTTGTCACTTTCTCATAAGCACTTTAGTAGACAGATACCTAATTCTGACATGGGATAGTCATGGCACTCTCTGTGGTCTAGTCTGGAGTGAAAACTCACATTCCTCAAGTTCCTATGGCTTCATCAATGCAGGAGCCTCCTCCCCGCACTCTGCTGAACTCTCACTTAGCTATTCACTCGGTACCACTGTTCACAGCCTATTACATTTAGAGCAGGGATCATTTAGGATTTAAATTGTGTTGTGGCATTTCTTCACAATGATGAGGATCCTGACCTATCTATTAAACAGAGGCACAAAAAGAAATATTAAGTTGTTTTCTTCCTTTAACCTTTCCATGGACGCTGAGTTGACTGTGACTGCCCTACACTCTCTTCAATATAAGTATGTCTTTTAAAACAAAGTTCTCAAAGTTCTCACAATTCTGACGTGGTGTCGTCAGCCAGAGCTACTAAGTATGAATGGCTGTTAGTCCTTTCAGGTCAAATACCTCCTGAGACATGGTGTGATGCTTCTCCTGAAGGAGATCTGTCAGTTCCTGGAGCCTCACATTCTCTTGCGCAAGGAAGGAGTTCAGCTCCTGTACTGCTTCCTCCATTATCAGGTTATCTGAGGAAGAAGAGCTGCACTTTAGTTTAGTATCAATAGTCTTCAGTTTCACAATCATCGATTGCATCAAAGCATCAACCTGCCAGCTCACCCCACTGTCCTCAGAATGTCAGAAAGTAACCTAGTGTGTTATCTCACAGGACACAGAAGTACTCTGGTTAGGTGACAGTAATTGGTTACATAGATGAGTCAACCTGCAACCATCACCTATTCTCATCTCTGTTAAGACAAATGCCTTGAGCAAATAAATGAAGGCCATATGATTTTATTCATACACAACTATCACTACCAAAAATAGACACTTTAGAATTTACAACAGACAAGATTTCTAACCAGTGTCAAAACTAAAGCAATACAATTTTACTTTAAGGTAATCACAAATTCCTTTTTTTTTTTTTTCCTTTTCTATTTTTTGGAGCTGGGGACCGAACCCAGGGCCTTGCGCTTGCTAGGCAAGCACTCTACCACTGAGCTAAATCCCCAACCCCACAAATTCCTATTCTTAACTAATAGAAACATGAAGCATCTCTCTACTGTGGTGGAGAGACAGGAAGCATAATTTCTATCTTCAAATAATCACATATAAAAATCCTGAAGCACAAAGAACACAGAACTCGCTTATGATAAATACAACTCTGAAGCTCAAAATCAAAAATGTACATAATATTTACAAATGTATAAGTTACATCTTTAGAATTCATTATGTTGAATACAGGTATCTAAAATAGTCCTAACAATTACAGCTCAATCTAGGTGATATAAATGGAACCAATTAGTCTCCAGACACACATTATCCTTTAGAGTTTCCAGGGAAAAGTGGTCCCACATACTGGTCATTACTGCTCTCAGAAACCACATACAATACATCAGTCCAGTCTTGGGTTCCCAGTTTCCATGTAGGATTGCCCCCCTGAATCACTTGTCAGACTTTTAAGATAGGCAATTCCATAGCCATGGCAAAATAAATACATAAATAAACGCTGACTATGAGTCAACCTGAGTTAAAATCTAGTGCCTAAATTTTTGTTCTTTTAATATTCTAAGTTCTGAAGGTAGGCCCTAAAATTCAATTAAAACCTAGTGAATATTCAGTAAATTAATAAGTAAGCCATAAATCTAAATAAGAACCAAACCCGTGGGTGAAAATAAACTTCCAAAAAGTCAATACTCAGTATTATAATTCATCATATATGTATTTTACCTTTTTATCAACACGATTTCCTCTGGGTCACAAGCAGCTTAGCTATTTAGATTTTATAATAAATTTTTTTAACTTAAACTTGATCTTAAAACACCCTCTAAGAAATAATTTTTGTCTCTGTGTGTGCATGGGTCTGTCCTGTGTGTACAGGCATGTGAATCTGGAGATCAGAGGATAACCCACAAGAATTGGTTGTCTCCTGCCATCTTGTGGGATCCACACATTGAACTCTTGTTATCAGGTTTGTGTGCAAGAGCAATGCTGAACAATCTTGTAGACACAGAATTCCAAACAGTTCTAAGTACTGTTTTATGTATTCAGTTTAATTCCTTTACAAATACAGCAAATGACGTACTTGATATACACTTAAAACATCAAATGTAGCATGAAAATAACCTCTGCACACTGCACATTCCCCACATTAGTATGCTTTAACAATACCCTCTGAATAGTCGATTAGAACCATGGGAGACAGAAGCCTCACACAGCTTGTTTTATACTAATAGGGAGGAGTAGTCACACCCATTCCCTCTCCACTGTGGTGTCCTAATTAAAAATAAAATATAAATAAGTAAGCATATTATATGTAGCAGAGAAGAGCCTTGTTGGGGCATCAGGGGAAGGGGAAGCCCTTGGTCCTGCCAAGGTTGGACCCCCAGTGCAGGGGAATATGGGGGAGGGGGTAATAAGGGGGATGTATGGGGGGAATACCAGTATGGGGGAGAGGAGAGAATGGGGGCTTATGGACAGGAAACCGGGAAGGGGAATAACCTTTGAAATATAAGTAAAGAAATATATCTAATAGAAAATTAAAATAAATAAATAAACAAGCATATTAATTACCACACTAAATAGAAGCAATTTTTAAAAATTTCCTTAAAAATAAAATTCTAGAATAATACAGTTCTTATTTGCTTACCTAGTAAATAAAGTACATTGTATTTAATTTATTTAAGAGATTAAAACATTAAATATCTTGATGATAATCAGGAAGGCTAAAATACTACAATAGAGGTTTAGGGAGATGGCTAGTGGATAAGAGAGTGGACTGCCCTTGCAGAGAACCCCGGTTTAGTTCCCAAAAATCCATATCAGGTAGCCAACAACTCCAGATCTGGGGGACCTGATGCCTTCTTCTGACCTCATCAGTTATCTGCACTCACATGTATAATTATACACTCACATAGATATACACAATAAATCTTTTCCTAAAATATACTATAACCAGACCAGCGCTATTGCTGAAAACTTGAAATAAAGGTATTTTATCTGCATTTGAGAAAGAGATCTGCAGTCATTTTGTATACTTTCTATATCGTATGAACACAATCTCAGTACAACCAAGCTGCATCCTGAGCCTCATGGAGCTGAGTTCTTGCCTTCCCACTGCTCCCAGTCTCCTGGTTCTCTCCTCACCTCCACTGTTCAGTTTCCGGGACAAGAGATCCACTTTTTCTTGCAATTTATCATAGACGGTCACAATCTGAGACACAGCACGGCGGGAGGACTCCACGCGCTCCTGAAGCTGGGACTCCATCTCCTCACTGGAACTGCTAGCCAAAGTAGCAAGGAAAGAGAAAGCTGGCTCTTGCCCTTCCCCTGAGAACATGGGGAGAAAAAAAGCCCCCCAGATTATACATCCGGAAATAGCAAATGTTCCTTCAAATGGAGAGCCTCAAAGCAAACTTCAACTTCAAAAACCTAGTAGCTAACGCAGTCACAGAATACCTCACGAAGACACAGGGAGAGAAAAAGGAGCCCCCAAGCTTCTTTTAAAGCTAGGAATAGCAAAATCCACTGTTCTCCTCACCTGGAGAGGCTCACAGCAAAGCTCAATATCAAAACCCAGATAACCAACTTCACGACAGAACTCCTGCAAATACTTGCCTCTCTCACGGTCATCTTTGCGCTCCTGATTACTGTCAGAGTCGGGCTCAGGCTCTGGCACAACCAAGGCTTTCCTTTCTGTGAGTAGGTCTCCCAAACCCTGGTCCAGATCATAACGTTTAAGGATGATGCGGATGTTTTCATCAAACTACAGAAGAGAACATGGAGTAAACAAACAAACAAGGACACCAGCTGAGAAATTAAGAGCACTAAGGATGGTAAGGCCGATATGAAGGGGTGAAAAGACGAGGAACTACCTGGCTCCAGTACCGGTTCACGATCAACAGTGAGGCATCGTCGGTGGCCTGGCGTCGCTCCAGCTTCTCAATGTGCTCCCGAAGCTCATCTTCAATGGCCTGCCGCTGATCTAGCATTTCTGCTAGCTTACGATTTTTCGATTGCAGTGTTCGAATGTCTAATTCCTCCTACCTCATGAAACCAGAATCATTAGTCTCCACAAAAAATTAAACAAATGAGCTTTTAAATTCAATAAGTTCACATTAGTTCATTAGTTATTTTCTATAAATAAATCTCAACTGAGGCTGAGGACACAGCTCAGGTGCTAAGGGCTTGTCACACAATCATGAGCACCCAAGAGAACCTGCTTCTAAGAAAGCCAGGTATGGTGGCAAATGCTGTCACCTCAACACAGGGAAGATACAGACAGGTGGATGCCTGAGGACAGCTGGCTGGCCAGGGCAGCGTAGCCTAATATTGGTGAGGTCCAGGCCAAGTTAAGAGACCCTGTCTCAAAAAACAAGGTGGATGGCAACTGAGAAACACTGTTTGGCCTCCGTATGTACACCCACATACACAAAGAAATCTTAAAACAAATAATTAGGTAAGAAGTGGGAACAGAAGAAATGAAGGAGCAGGCGTATGATCACGACCAGAATCAGCAAGTATAGTAGGCTCTCCAGCTCGCCATCTCACTGCTCTAATAGGAATCTTCCCAAAGTAACTCGACACTGAAGCTCCACATACTGCTAGTCCACTGTCTCCTTCCTAAGCACCACTCCATTCACTCAAGATCCTGGCACTTGGGTTATCTCTGTTCTAATACCTGTCCCATTACCAGGTGATTTAAACATAGGTTTAGATGAACCATCACACACACACACACACACACACACACACACACACACAGAGAGAGAGAGAGAGAGAGAGAGAGCGAGAGAGAGAGAGAGCGCATCCAGTCTGTCAGTATTTTGGACTCTAATGCCAAATGCCTATCCCCATCACTAGGCTTCAGAGATAAATTTTATTCCAGAGTACATACTATGGAATCATCCAGAACCCTGCTCCAATCCAGCTTCCCATTTCCTGAATAAAACATGTCTCTCTGGGTATCTCATGTCCCCATAACAGAACTTTCATACTGCAATCCAGGATGTGTCTGCATTCCAGCCAGATCATACAGACCAAGACAGTCTTTGGATAAGATCCCTTGCCAGATCAGCCATGTTGATGGATTAAATTGCCTCTCTACAGCCTGGACTACAAAGAAAGATCCTGTCTCTAAAACAAAGCAAGGCAAACAGAATACTCTCATCCATCACTAATTCCCCAGGCCTTCCTATATTTAGACTCTAGCTTCTGCCCCTGGAGAAGCTGGCGGGGGGAGCAGGGGAACAGTCAGAGGAAAATATCACAAAGAAATAGCAGGTGGAAAGGCCGAAATTTATTTGTTCTGTTGTTGATTTTCTTTTTCTTAAACAAAAGTTAAAGTTTATTAAAGGGAAGCAGAATAAACTCAGATGGTGAGCAGGCTGCTTTGCAAAATGTCAACTACAAGTCTTGTTTTATGCAGAAATTGGTGAAATTGAGTTTTAAAGCAAGAACTGCTTAAAGAGACTTCTTCAAATGTGTTTTCACGTTCCTCCCAGGTGTAGTCGATAGGAGTAGTTTATTTCAGTTGTTATTCATCTGCCACTATGGAAAAACATGTATTTGCCATGGGTAACTTGTCTTGTGACTGCATACATTACTCGTGTGATTCTTCTTAATCCTCAGAATATAAAATGCCTGCTACTCTGAATAAAGTTGGTTACTGCATGAGACTTTAGTCTGCCTCGTTTTTCAGCCTTGCTCTCCTAGACTCACTCCAACTGGAGCATCAACAAACATTAAGCCACTCACCCAGGCTCTCTCTTGACTGAAAGTTGCCTTCCCATTCTGGCAGTAACTGAAACTGTATGAGAAAATCCCTGCAGTTTCCTTCCTACACTCACTGAAGCCCCAGCCTAAAGGCAGATGCTATCTGTTTTCCATTGCTATTCCCTTGCTCAAAACTCCTTAGCAGACTGGAACATTAGATCGTATCATCTGCCACTGCTGCTCGACTTACCTACAAATTGCTCAGGTCATGTCCCATCTCCAGATCTAGCATCTAGCTTACCATCACTTGCTACAGCTCTACTTCCCGATACAACCTCTCTTCACATCTTCTATCTCTCTTCAAACGCCCAAACTTTCCTCTCACATTTCACCAAAAACCCAGAAGCAATCAGAAAAGAATGCACATGCCTACTTCTTCAAACTACTGCTAATTATCAACCTCTACTTGACCCTGCACCCTCCGCCTTTCTTCTGCTGACACAGATAACTGTACCTGCTCCTGGCTAAGGCCAACTGCTTTATTGTGCAGCCTTTGTGCACTGCATTACAACTGCCCTCTCCTACTCCAGCGCATCACAGCAGTACCTGTCTCTTCTTTTTGCTTTATCATCAATGTCTTCTCTCAATGCGCTTCAACTAACAGAGAAACAGGCTTGATATCTCCAATCTTAAAATGAAATCAAAAGCTTTCCCTTGATTTCACAAAGCTAGCTGTGCCCCCCACCCCCTCACTTAAGCTCCCGCTCTATCGTCCTTGTTCTTACAGCAATCATCCAAAGCACTGTCTCTCCAGTCTCCTTATGCCCTAATGTTCTTAAGTTCACTGCAATCAGCCCCGCCACTACCTCAGCACAGCTATTCAGTCTTCAGTGAAGTACCTATTGCTAAATGCAATGTCTCCCTTCACTCCAACGAATACATTCTTCATTTGGCTTCTCCAGGCTTGATTCCACAGTTAAAGTTACTGTACCCAATGCTATATCCAATTTCTAAACTTTAATATTCAAACCAAAACAAACTGATTCGTTCTCCACAGCTCCTACACACTCCTCCTATACTCTTCCCGAGCACAGTAAGAAAAACCTTACTCCCCAATCCTTATTCACTTCACAGTATCTCTCGCTCAGGCAACTCGAATGTCCTTCTGTCTGTAGCAAATATTTCTAATGCTGTTTCGTCAGACAGCCAGGTTTGGCAGCTGGAGTGGACAGCCAGCGTTCACAACTCAAGAATCCCTTGGATTCTCATTTTTCATGTTTCCAAACCTCAGCTGGGTCATTGTAAAACCAGAAGAGGGCATCAGATCCCATTACAGACGGTTATGATCCACCATGTGGTGCTGAGAACTGAACTCAGGACATCTGGAAGAACAGTCAGTGCTCTGAACCACTGAGCCATCTCTCCAGCCCCAAGAGATTTCTTTTGACTCATGATTTTGGAGTGTTTGATCCATGGCTGCTTGGCTCTGTGGTAGATGTGTTAGAGGAGGTTCTTTACCTTCATGGCTGACAGCAAACAGACAGGCACCATGCAGGCCTCAGAATCAGACCTGGTCACCCAGGCTCCCAGCACAGCTAACATCTCCTCCCTGCCACAGTCACTCACACCAAGAGCTCCATGGTGGAGGATCTGGACACCTTCACAGACCTTCAGACTACCCATCATTAGTGACTTGGGCATCTTTTCAGTCAAGCTTACAGTTAAGACAACAGTCCCAGTGACTGGGTCATTTTGTATCCAACTATTTAACCAGCTGTGCACTGATACACGTGTGATCACATATCAACTATTTTCCTTGTACTTGGAGCCTTGGAGGAAAGTGTGAGATCCCAGTTTGCCCATGCCCATGCATGTGAACACGAACACACACACACACACACACACACACACACACACACTATTCAGGGCCAGGGATTAAACCTAAGGCCTTACCACATACCAGGCAAGTACTCTACCGCTGAGATCTACCCTCAGCCTTTGTCTAATACTTATATATTACTCTTCTTTATTAGTGTCTTCAGCACAGGGAGGAAGCAGATCCTCACCCTTGGAAACATGAGGCTGTCAGTGGATGTGGGGAGCAGGAAAACGAGAGGAACAATTCTGCTAAGTGCTTGTGATTATCTTTTTCCTCCCACAGGAGCCTCTGGGGGCTCCGTATTCAGCTCTGACTAAAGTGCAAGCTGGAATATTCACTTTGCTTTCCTTTCATCCATCCATCTATTTTCCTGTTGGTTCCACACTGGACACTAAAGGGTAAGGGCTGTAAAGCATAGCCACCAGCAAATAACACAGTCACTCCCTATGGCATACACGCCATTGCATTGGCATAAATGCACTTAGGGTGCACACTGCTAAGACAAAACCACCTTCTGGCACCAAGATGGACAGGTCATCTCCCTAAATGACACTTCATTAACAATTTATTACGTAGGATCTTGTCATGACTGAAAAATAAAATCAACTTCTCCGAACCCCGGCCTCAATATACACAAGAAACACAACTGGAAAGCATGTGCACGCTATAGTCCCTTGACCAAATTCCAAAGACAGAATCCTGTCCACATCAAAACCGCTAAGTTTCTCATGTGTAAAAGATACTACTGTTAAAAAAAAAACCACTATTTGTGTATCACATTACACAGCCCAATAACAACTAGTAGCTCACTCTTGTGAGTGCATACCGTGTTAAAAAGACAACGTTTTAACTCTTTACAGGGATCTCCTTTTTGTCTCCATCATAACCCAATGTCCCACACAGGAACTACAGATTCATCTCACAAGAAGCACAGGCACAAGGTAGTTAATACAGGATGGCTGAGAGTACCCCCTGGGCACTCGGATCTCACTCTCATTTAGCACTGGCACTCTCAAAGGCTTTGCTACAGTGCCTCTCAGAACATGGCACCACATTTTCAGTAAGGGAAAAGTGTTAACTATAACAAAGACTACTGTAGTCAGACTCTCAAAAAACCCCAGAGGCACATCCTGCAAATACAGATCAAACTTGAGTACACCTCACATTAAGAACTGGCCACCACATCAATTCACCCATTCCCCTCTTCTTTTCCAATGCTTCTCTCCTAATTCAAAAAGCTTCCATCGACTTTTACTTTCAGGAAACAACAGACAGAAGCCAAGCACACTTTCACGATATCGTTTTCTCGTACCGTTGAAGAGACACCTCCTAGTTTAATTGTTTCCACTGTGGTCCCTGAATCTTCGACAGCTGTCTTCTTCTCTGGGGGCACAGATGTGCCTGGCTCTCCAGCCGCTCTTTTATTTCCAATCCCTGACATCTTGGTATAAGATGACAGCTATTTTTTCTGAATGAAAAAAAAAAAACAGAAACAAAAATTAAAAAAAAAAAAAAAAAAACAAACCATGAACTGAATCAAGATAAGTAGGTAAGCCACAATATAGAGTACTTGTATATAAAAACTAGTAATTTTTTTTTCTGGACAACTCTGTAACCCAAATCTACTAATTCCACGGCAAAAACCACCAATCCTAAATCCAGGGACAGACACGGAAGGGAAAAAAAAAATCTGTGAGGAGTGGGATTGACAGGATTAAAGGTTTCTACATAAGATGCTAATAACAAATAAAATACGAATCAAAGAATAGAGACGCTATGAATAAATTTCAGGACTCTCACTTCCTGAGACACCAAAACAAAAAATCAAAAGGAGAATGGTTTATTTATGACAGAGATTAAGATTAAGGTATTCCAAGACTCAGGGCTGAAAGAGACGTGGGAAATATTAGTTAAGTCATGAATCCTAAACAAGTCGGTTGTCTCCAAACCTTAGTTTCCTAAACCAGGAACAACATGCTTGCTAGACTTACTGCAACGAATGGATGACATTAACTATAGAAACAATTTAGCATAATGTCAGATAAACACTGAGCACCCAGAAACGCAAGCCTTCTCTTTGCAAAGCTTTTTCAAGGCTCACTGAGCAGTTCTAGAGATGTCAGACCTAGGTGAGCACGCCAGCGCTTCCTTGGGCAGCCGGGTTGCCTTAAGAGACGAATTTGTTAACAATTCCCGTTTCTTTATTTGTTCAGTCGGGGTGCACTTTCAATATTTCCTACCTGACTGGTTCCGATGCTTAAAGGAGGAGGAATGGATGCTAGATCGCGAGAAACGCGACCATCACGAGTCTACACCCCGCCGGCTTCCAATTCAAACTCCAGGACAAGGAACCTATGGCAAGCAGCAATCTGAGTTGGATCTCGCCTGGAAAGAGAGGAAACAAGAGATGAGGAGGGAGCGCAACTTGAATGGAAAGCGCTGGCCGCAACCTCCGGCGTGGCAAGCCACAGGCCGGGAAGATGGGACCTCGCCACTCAGGGCCCAGGAGCACCGGACAACAGAGCAAACCTGGGCTCTAGCAACTCCCGCCGCGGGCGCGCAGCTTCCAGGGGTTATTTACGAAGGGCGGTGCGGGATTCAATCCCTCATT
This sequence comes from Rattus norvegicus, assembly GCF_021556685.1. Classification (NCBI taxonomy): domain Eukaryota; kingdom Metazoa; phylum Chordata; class Mammalia; order Rodentia; family Muridae; genus Rattus; species Rattus norvegicus. Next base: position 69,206,553 of record NC_141538.1, on the reverse strand, counting down.
TCGGACCTGCTCCAAGAGGGATTGAGCTTCACGGAGGCGGAGGCAGGGAGAGGAAGTAGGGAAAAAGAAAAGGAAGTTGCTTCAACTTCGTCCCATACACTGCAAGAAGAGGGCGGAAGTGACATAAGAGAAGGTCGCCGGGCGGAAGTGATGTATTAGGAGGGCGCAGAGTTCTGAGAGTGCCGCCTCCTCTGTGTTGCTTGAGTGGGGCGGAGACTGATTCAGACTTCAGAGCTAACGTGACCAACCTCTTCAACGCGAAGCATTGAATGCGATTTTTGTTTGTTTGTTTGTTTGTTTTCGTTTAAAAAAAGTATTGGGCTGTGCCTTAAAAGCCCGCTATTATTACTAAAGGAAAGCGTTTTGTTTATATTCTGTGGGCGGGGCGGGAGGGGCCTGTCTGTACGCTCTCATCCAAACTGCTAATTGGTTGATGGCCCTGTCCATCTTCGAATGGCCGAAGGGATGAAAAAGTTCTGCATAAAGCTCTAGGGATTTGACTGACTTCCAGTTCTGTTTAGTTTCCTCAAGCGTGATTCCAGCAGGGCAATGGTAGCACTCTGCGTTTAATCACTGCACTCAAGAGGAAGAGGCAGGCAGATACCTATGAGTCCAAGGCCAGCCTTGTCTACAAAGCGAGTTCCAGGACAGCCAGGGCTACGCAGAGAAATCCTGTCTTGAAAATAAGTAAGTAAACAAATAAATACAACATACTACACAGAGAAGCCCTTATCTGGGAAGCCCAAAATAAATGAGACTCGGTTTAGCACTACCTACAAATTACACTCAGCCGGAGAACTTTAGTCTTTTGTAGGGTTAAAAAAGACACCTTCAGCCCATCCCATCTTCCCACTATGGATTCTCATCACAGGTTGGAAAACTACTGCTTTAGTGTTTGGGGAGGATAAGCTACTGACCAAAAGCACACGGGGCAGAGGGATAAGAATAAGTGGATTAGTCTGTAATCTCAATACCAATTTTTTAAAATGTGCGCATATGTGTTCGAGTGCCCACATGTAAACCTCAAAAGGACAATTTTGGGGGAAGGGTTGTACTTCCAGGGCTTGGGTCTCAAGGACTGAACTCAAGATGGCAAGCATCTTTAACCACTGAACCATCTTGCCAGCCCAGTACCAGGATGTTTAAAATTAATTGGGAGTTGATTTTTTTTTGTGTATTAGTAATAAACTATATCTTATTCAATTATACTAAATGCATCTTAATGATAGAAAGGCAATCGATCTGACTTGCTCATGAAAAACTGTATGGCTTCCAAAATTGTGGCAAATTACCCAATGACATCAAAGAAAGGTACAGGGATGTAAGAATGGCTGCTGTAGCAAACCATTGAAATGAGAACAGGATCCTTGTTGGAGGAATTAGAGAAAGGGTTGAAGGAGCTGAAGGGGCTTACAACCCCATAAGAACAACAATACCAACCAACCAGAGCTCCCAGGAACTAAATCACCATCTGAAGAGTACACATGGTCAGACCCATGGCTCCAGCTTCATATGTAGCAGAGGATGGCCTTGTTGGACACCAATGGGAGGAGAAGCCCTTGGTCCTGCCAAGTGTGGACCCCCAGTGTAGGGGAATGTTGGGGGGGGGCAGTAAGGTGGGGTGGATGGGGAGGGGGGACACCCTTATAGAAGGAGGGGATTGGATGGGGCTTATGGATGGGAAACTGGGAAAGGGAATAATATTTGAAATGTAAATAAAAATATCCAATAAAAGAAAGAAAGGAAGAAAGAAAGAAAAAAAGAAAGAAAGAGAGAGAGAGATAGAGAGAGAATGGCTGCTGTACCTTAAAAAACAAAAACAAAACAAAACAAGAAACAATACATGTAAGCATGATTGGAGAAAAACCTAATCCACACCAAATTTCTGGTAATAGAAAGAATTTGGTGTCCTTGCACTTGACTGATCTTTCCTGTGCTTGAGATAAGGTCAGCTGTGGAAAGCGTATTCTGTTGGTGCCTTGGACTGCAGTATCTAACCTGGCCCAGAGAAAAATTGTCTGTAAATGAACTTCACACTCCCATTTGGTGAAGCTGAGGAGCAAGAAGAATTGTTTCTATAACTTTAATTTTTTTCAAATCCTACTTTTAATGATGGTTCATAAATGCTTTAACCTTCCTTGTAGACCACTACAAAAGAAAAGATACAGGGGATGGAGGGTGAACCTGTTTAGAAAGGTTCTATGAAGCAACTCCCATCTCTGTTATCTGGAAATTAGCAGTTCAGTTCACAGGTAAGCAGGCATTGGCAGCTTAATCCACTTGCAAACACCTCATGGATATACCAGCAGTCCAGTTCAGTAGAGATTAGCAATAGCTGTGGCATGACCTAGCAGAGACAGCCAGGTCCCAGTCTCTGCTCAGATCAGCAGGACAGCCCAATAGGAACATCAGGAGAAGTTCTCAGCTGTGCCTCTCTCAGGGAAGCAAAGATCAGCAAAGACTTGAGACTTACAAGCATTGCACAGCTAGCTGTACCAGCAAGCCAAGCTCTGTCTCCGTCATTCTCTGGAGTCCTATTTATACCCTCCAAGCATCATGTGTCCTCCACATGCCTTGCCTCAGCCCTAGTCCGAAGAAATGGCAATGAACTGCAGCACACCACCAGAAAGTTTTCGGTGCATTTCTCTCTATGGCATCCTGACAAATGCAGCTCAACTACACAGTGTAAGGTAGACCAATCCCTTGTGTGTCCTTAGCAAACAATCTTTCATCGTGTGTCCTTTCACGTGCTTGCTTTAGCAGAACATCCTTTCTCCTGTGTCTGCTTCAGGGAAACATTCCCCAGCAAAACACCATCCAACTGCCTTTCCAAAGAACCTGTAAGTTCCCACTTCAGTGTCCTTGGCCCATCTGTTAAACAGCATCAAATAAGAGAATAACGCTCTACTCTGACAAGCTTTGATGCCACACAATTTACCATAAGGCCACTGAATAGCAAGCAATGGCTAATGTTGAGGGAAAGATGATAGAGCCATTAAGTTCCTACCCTTGGGTATAGCCTCCATGCAAAGGTGCTCACTTAGGAGGAGAAAAAACAAACAAAACTCAGGTTCCCTTCTGCCTTTCCTGGCCAGAGGATCAAAGGATTTCTCCTTGTTCTGAGCTATCTATCTTGTCTCTGCCTCTCCTTTTCATCCATTTTCTTCCATGCATCTTGTGTGAGGACTGAAACTAGCCTCTGTCATTTTTAAGAATGAAGCCAGCAAAATGGGCTTAGAATACTTAAGAGAACCTCAGAAAAAAAGTAGAAACAGATCAAAGTCACCTCTAACTTTAACTTCAGAGTTATGGAGGAAATACTGAGAGGAGAACAAATCTTGAAATGTTATATTCTTGTGTGAGTGCCCTTCCCTGATGAACTGGTGAAGTTATCATTTTCAAAAGTCCTAGTGAGTCGCCTGCCACCTTTACACATGTCAGGGCTTTCTATAGGAAAATGGAGTAATACACACACACACACACACACACACACACACACACACACACACACGAAGATGGAGGAGAAAAAGACCAACCAGCTTGAGGATTTGATTCATGAGCTGCAATTGGAGTCCACTAGCAGAATCCTTGCCCACTAGACAAGGAAGTGATCCACCATTCTTTTTCCTTAACATTAAGGACATCATCTGATAAGTTATGCCTAACTACTTTAATGATAATCTTTAGACCGCCAGTTTAACTGTTAATCTCATGTGACTCCACTTATAATGTTTCATCATTTTATTAATTTATAATTGAATAAAATAGCAATATTTTCACTTATTGGGGAATTTTTTATTAGTCACTCCATTTGTTTACTCCATAACTTTCTTCCCAGTTCGCTCCTCCACCAACCCCCTATCCCATGATGTCCCACTTCCCCGTTATGCTCCCCATCCCACATCTGCCCTCCCCTCCCCTTTGCCTGTATGAGATCTCTCTCTCTCTCTCTCTCTCTCTCTCTCTCTCTCTCTCTCTCTCTCTCGTGCCCCACCACTCCAGCATCCCCTTATGGTGGAGCATTAAGCCTCCTGGAACCTAGAGCCTCCCCTCCCATCACTATCAGGAAAGGCCATCCCCTGCTACATATGTATCTGGAGCCACGGATCCCTCCAGGTACACTCCTTGGTTGGTGGTCTAGACTCTGGGAGAACTGGGTGATCAGGCCAGCCTATGTTGTTCTTCCAATGGGATTGCAATCTCCCTCTGATCCTCCAGTTCTTCCTTCCACCAGCTCCCCCACTGGGTTCCCTGAGCTCTATCTGATTGTTGGCTCCAAGCATCCATATCTGCATTAGTCAGCTGCTGGCCAGACCTCCTCAGGAACTGCCACACTAGATTCCTGTCAGCAAGCACCTTTTGACCATGGCACTAGTGTTGGGTTTGGTGTCTGCAGACATGATGGATCCCCAGGTGAGACAGTCCCAGGTTGGCCCTTCCTTCAGTCTCTGTTCCATTTTTCCCCTGTTCTTCTTTTGGACAGGAACATTTCTAGGTTAAAAACTTTGAGGGTGTCCCCATCCCTCGACTGGGGACTGTGCCTATCTACTGGAGGTGGTCTCTACAGGTACAATCTCCCCCTTCACTGAGCATTTCTGCTAAAGTCATCCGTGTTGGGTCCTGGAAGCTCACGTTTCCCTGGTGTCTGGGACCCTCGAGTGGCTATCCCCAGTTCATCATCCCCCCTGCTACATATTTTTGTTTGATTTCCTGACCCTCTGTAACTCTCTCACATCTCCAGATCCTGATGCTGCCACCCTTATTTCCTCCTCCTTCTTTCTCCCTCACTGGGCTCCCTTTTGGCTCCCTTTCCCTCCACTTCCCACAATCCTGTTCCCCCCTCAATGGAGGACTGAAGCATCCACAACCTGGGGATTTTTTTAATCGATTTTGATGCAGAGCCTCACACTGTGCCCTCGAATGGACTGGAATTCACTGTGTAACCTCAAACACCATGAGGCTTATATCAAATTTGTGCGTTTACCTCCTGAATATTGGGATCATAGACGTGAGTGGCCATGCTTAGCTGTCTGTCTATCCATTCAGCATTTCATTGTGTTTTTCAGGTCGACCTCATACTACATACCATAGGTTGGTCTTGAACTTATGATCTTTTTACCTCAGCCTACAGAGTTCTGGTAATACAAACATGTGCCACAATTTCTAGCTTGCTTCTTTTAAAAGGGAGAAGTAGGCTGAATTTCAAATAGTTTTTCCAAGTTAGTATCTGAAGAGCCCTGTGTAACTTCATACCTGTCTTCATTAGTGGCACAATTCTGCCACGAGATGGCAGCAGAACATGCTAGTCCCTATTTTACAGTTTTGTCATCTCAGACACTGAGAAACCTGGACAACTACGTAATGTAAGCGAAGGGTTCTGAGGGTACCTGGAAGAGAATGGGGGACAAGGGACGCAAAGAAGGATGCCAAGACAAGAGTCTGATCAAGGCGACAATTTTATTTTTTCCAAAGGCTGAATTTATACCATAACATGGGTAACAGAGTGAGGTAGGAAGTGTGAAACATTTACACAGGCCAAGGACACAGTATTTGTGTGGTCAGGGAATCAGCTGATGTTGACAGGATATTAGAAAGGTCACAGATTTGTCATATTATTAGTCAGCAGGAGAACTTTATCATATTATTATTATTTATCTTGACCACCAGATTTGTATTAGTCTTCTGCAGCTGACTGGGAATTTTCCATGAACCCAGTCATACTTAATTCTAACCATAATAATAACATCAACAATGGAGGGCTTCAAGGGTGTCGCTCCCAACAACTTAAGGTGCCCCTAATGCACTCAAAAGAGCAAAACTGAAATTTTGTGTAGGCTTTTTCCCCCTAGCCTCTGCAAATGTTTTTCCTGAACCACTGTTACTCTGTCTCCTCTGTTACAGCTTTCCACAGAGTCCGCATTGAGTTTGATTGTGGCCTCTGAATCATTCTGAAAATTCCTTCTTATTTTTTTTTTTTTAGAAAAACCTGCTATATAGAAATCCACCAGATCCACCCTAGATTCAGAATAGCCAGCAAGAAAACTCTTAGGAAGCGGGAGTTGTTACTTTTGTGTGCTGCTTCCTGTCTGGGCACATTTAAGATGCACTGCAGAGCTGGGCTGTTACACAGAGAACCCGTGTTGAATAAACCAACAACAGAGAAGATGACAAGGAAAAGAAGGAGGAGAGGGAGGGAAAGTGGAGGGGGAGGGGGAGGGGAGGGGAGGGGAGGGAAAGAAGAAACACTGGTGAGCATGGTGGTATCCCGCTCCACAGGAAGAGTGCTCTGTAGAAGTCCAACTCCTCTTCCCTTGGCCTTCCCTACCTGCAGCCATTCTCCACACCCTTGCTTCCTCCTCCCCACGTCACCAGGTCAGTCAGCTATGCCTAACTATGTTCAGTGCTGTCTGTGCGCTTATAGACAACTGTGTCTGCTAGAGCCAGGCCTCCCCTCTCAAGAGAGAGAAAGACAAGGAGTCTTTTTGGTTTTTTTTGTTTTTGGTTTTTGTTTTTTTTTTAACTTATTCACTTTACATCCCACTAACTGCCCCCCTCTCAATCACCCCATCCCACAATCCTCCCCCCCACCCCCCTTTCCTTTTTCTGTGAGCAGATGGAGGCTCTCCTGGACATCCCCACCCCCTATCACATCATGCCTATGAGGCTAAGCTCATCCTCTCCCTCTGAGGCCAGACAAGGCAGCCCAGCTAGAAGAACATATCCCATGGACAGGCAACGGTTTTGGGGATAGCCCCACTCCAGTTGTTCGGGGTCCACACAAAAGCCAAACAGCACATCTGCTAAGGACGTTTGGGAAAGAAGAGGAGTCTTAGCGGGGTCTGTGAGAACATGGGAGCTTATAGGTGATTACAGATAATATAGGAGCCCCACCCCATTTTAGACTCTCCTAATAGTCAGAGGGGAATTATGTTCATCATAGATTTGGTCTGGTATGTTTTTATACAACATGGCATTGAATGCTTGAGTTTCTCTCCACACTATTGTGCAAAAGGACTGACCTTCAGCAAAATAATGCCAAGCATCGTATTAAATATTAAATCATATTATTTGGCTTTGTAACTTTATTTATACTTGATTTGTGGGTGTGCCTTAATTAGATATCTACAAGGGCAGGGCTGTCTCAAGTCCATGTTATTGTATTTTAACACTGTTATGAAAGTAATTCAATACATCAACAAAGAATTTGTTTTCTTCTCTTCAAAGAGGGGTCTATACATTTAAGTTTGTGAAAAAAAATTGTTACTTAATTATGTATAAACTTTCCTATATGTTTTCACTGCATACCTTTTAAACTATTCTAAAATCAATGAGGAGAGTTGACGTTGAATAACCTGATATAAAATTATATATACATTTAAACAAGTTTAACTCCAGTCAATTGTTCCTATTAATAGTTCACCATTGGGGCTGGAGTGATGGCTTATCAGTTAAAAGCATTTCTTCAGGTTCTGCTCTTCTTTCTTGACCTTGACATTTAGCTTAACAGCAAAGAGAGCCACAGTTTCAAACTGAAAAGTACTAAAATATCTGGAAAGTACTGAATATCTTGGTGGATTTTTTTTCTTATGAAGAGTGTCTAACTTGTAAATGAATGCCAACTTCCCTAATTTGTATTCATAGCTTAAAATATGTGAGACATAATTGTTCCAAAGAAAACAAAATAGTGCAATGCTAGTTTAAATATTGCTATACAAAAATGTTTACCACAACATTACGTATCTTCAAGTTTATTTACTTACAAAGCAAACTTTAAACTTAGTTAAACAAATTTACCATAATTTTCAAGAAACTATGGTAAGTTCACAATAAATGCTTATACAGCAGCTGAAATCATTAAGGAACTATATTTCCTGAAACTGAAATGTTCTTATAGCATACTGTTGAAAGGCTTAGGGAGACTGAAGAAATATAGGTATCAATAGTGTTCATTTTACCCAAATATAACTTAAAGATATTAAAACCAACATATTGTTAATTTAGGACTTACACAGATTTCGCTCAACTTGTATTGTCCACTTAATTTCTTGTTCACTCTGTCTTCTAAACCAATTACATTATTTATCATTTTATAAATAAATTCAACAAGGATAGGCTCAGCGGTACATACCTGTCGTCCTAAAACTTCAGATGTGGAAACAAGAGAATCACTTGGGTTCAAATGAGCCTGGGCAACATAGTACAACCTTCATCTCAAAGGAAGTTTAACTTAACAAATAGTTAATAGTAACTCCAGCACTATTGCCACTGCTAAAAGCCATCGCCCCCATAAAAATGTGAAGTTGATCAGTCTAGTTCAAGCCGCTAAGGAAGATGGAGACAGGAAAAGTGAGGGGTGAGAAGCTCTGGGGCTGGATCCAGCAGCTCCCAAAACAGGAGGTGGGAATTCTGCCATGACCTGTGCATTCTCTCTCCATCCACCATCACTTCTTGCTACTCAACCACCATGGCTTTTAACCTGGAGTTCACCATGCCTTTGATTTCCTTTTTTTCAAGAGAGAGAAAGACAAGGAGTCTTTTTGTTTGTTTTGTTTTGTTTTGTTTTGTTTTGTTTTGTTTTTTACTTATTCACTTTACATCCCACTGACTGTCCCCCTCTCAATCACCCCATCCCACAATCCTCCCCCCCCATCCCCCTTTCCTTTTTCTGTGAACAGATGGAGGCTCTCCTGGATATCCCCACACCCTAGCACATCATGCCTGTGAGGCTAAGCACATCCTCTCCCACTGAGGCCAGACAAGGCAGCCCAGCTAGAAGAACATATCCCATGGACAGGCAACGGTTTTGGGGATAGCCCCACTCCAGTTGTTCGGGGTCCACACAAAAGCCAAACAGCACATCTGCTAAGGATGTTTGGGAAAGAAGAGGAGTCTTAGCGGGGTCTGTGAGAACATGGGAGCTTATAGGTGATTACAGATAATATAGGAGCCCCACCCCATTTTAGACTCTCCTAATAGTCAGAGGGGAATTATGTTCATCATAGATTTGGTCTGGTATGTTTTTATACAACATGGCATTGAATGCTTGAGTTTCTCTCCACACTGTGGTGCAAAAGGACCTTCAGCAAAATAATGCCAAGCTGGAGTTCACCATGCTTTTGATTCTTTTTTAAACATGTGTGATATTCTTATATCTGGGTATGAACCTCAACACAGCACATGATGTAGTTGTTTTACCATTGTTTTGTTCATGGGACAATAAACTAAACTTATCTTCACCTTCTTTTCTTCTCCCTTCTATCACATCAGATTCATATCTTTAGACACATAATTCTATGTCACATTATTCAAAGACATATTTCTATTTCTGTGTATATATATGTATATATATATTCTTAATATTCATTACACACAATGTATGATCATCTCTAGTTTACAAACCTATTTAAGATTTTGTTTTGTGTGTATAGCTGGCATATATGTATATGTACACCACATATGTGCTCTGTACCCACAGAGGCCAGAAGACAGCATTCAATGCTCTGGAACTGTAGTTACAGATGAATGTGAACTGCCACGCGTGTGCTGGGAACCACACCTAGGTCTTCTGAAAGAACAAGTGCTCTTAAGACAGATGGTTCTATCTAGCTTCCTTTACAGACTTCCTACAACACATCTCTCTTGTTCTTCTTTCTTAAGCAATTAAACTGAAATCTGCCTTGACTGTGGGGGTTAGTGTGGGAATTTATATGATCTTACATACAAGCAGTTTGCATGTTGCACAGTTCTGAAACTTCAAGTTTTAGTTGCCACAACTTTGTGTTTAAAATTGGCATCTATTCCTACTTTAGATTTAAAAATAAAAATGCTCATCGAACTTATAGGCACTCAGGCCTTGGTGTTGAAATTACTTGCTACAGAGAACATCAGTGCTAACTCAGAGGGGACTGCATGTAAACCTTCAACTACCAGCAAAACCGGTTTCACCACTTCAGAAGTCAGTATAAACTCAGTGTTTACATTGAGTTTATATGCATGCAATTGTATTCAGGAATGCATAGCTGAAATTGGATATTGCATTAAATTGTACTTATAGCTATATTCACAAAACAAAAATTCTGTTTTTCTCATGTGGAAACTGGATTTAAAATTCTCTCTCTCTCTCTCTCTCTCTCTCTCTCTCTCTCTCTCTCTCTCTGTGTGTGTGTGTGTGTGTGTGTGTGTGTGTGTGTGTGTGTGTATTCATGCATGCATGTTTAAAGGCTAGGAAACTGAAAGGTTATAAGAGGGAAGGAAGAGATCCTTAGCAGTGAGGAGAGAAATAGAGGGTAATGAAATTCATAATCCACACTAAGAAAGTTTCTACTTACCATGGTAATGGGAAGAAAAGAAACCAGCCGAAGAGGGGAGAGGGCAAAAGAAAGCATTGATGAAGGGAAGGAATGACAACAAAGCAAATGGTGTGTGTGACTATTCCATGATAAAACCCATATATGAACATTCCATGACTAAACTCATTGCTTCACTAATCCAAAAAAAGACTCTACTGCTATGAAATCTGCTCTAGATTCCAAAGGTTAATTAGCAAAGGCAGGTATGTTCATCAGCAAATACTTAATACTCAAGATAGGTTTGGGGGCGGAGGGAGCTAATACCATAAAGCAACAAAATACAGGGTCTGTTAGTAATTGGTAAGACAGAAATACAGGGCTAGGGAAGTGTTTTGCTGAGCAAGCATAAGGACCTGAGTTTGAAACCCTAGCACCCATGTAAAAGTCAGAAATGACTGTGTGGGTCTGCAATTCCTGCTAAGGGAGGCAGAAATGGGAATTTTGGATGCTCTCCGGTGAGCCAGCGTAGCAGAAACTGTAAGCTTCAGGTTCAGGTTAGAGACCTGACTCAAGTGAATAGGGCAAAGTGTGGTAGAGCAGGACACTCAGCATCTTCCTCTGGCTTCTTCATGCATAGACACTTGCCAATACAACTCCCTTCCTCAACATACAGAGACCCACCGAGAGGCTGACTCTTATTGGAAGAAAATTTAGAGCTTGGGTAAAGCTCTGTGGTAGAACACATAACAAGGTTCTGGGGTTGACCCCTTAAACCACAGAAAAGTAAAGGTAATTTAGACATCACAGTCTATATGAAGGTAGCAGGTAGCACTGTTTAAACAACTGTGATGTCTTTTATCAGTAACATTTTAATTGTTCATCTGTAGCCATATATCTTTATGCATTAAAATGTTTTGTTTTTGTGAGGGATGACTCAATCGAGCTAATTATTAGCCACTCATTTCAAGTCCCAGTTATTTCTGAGAAACACTTGTAGTTTGTTCTGACTTCAAGCATATAATACATATATACATAGTCACCTGCTGTGCAATATATCTCGGGGTTTATTCATATCTATCTGAAAATTGGGACCATGTCATCAACAAGTAGCTGGTCCACTTACCTCCATTTCTAACCCCTAGCAATCATTCTTGCTATATTTTTATACCCTCCCCACAAAACAACAACAACAACAAGTTTAATTCTCAACATTTCTAAGACTTAAATCATAATGGACTAGATAAACATTGTTTTTATTATTGTTTTCAATTCCCCCACGCAACGGTTACCAAGGGAAAAGAGTTTTAGTGTCAACATAAAAACAGAGATCTTATCTTCTAAACCTTCCTACTGCTGCAACTCTGACCCTTTAATACAGTTCCTCATGCTGTGGTGACCCTAACATAAAATTGTTTTCGTTGCTACTTCACAACTATAGTTTTGCTACTCTTTTGAATTATATAATGTAAATATCTGATATGCAGGATGTCTATGTGACTCCCAAAGGGATTACCACACAGTTGAGAACTGCTGGCTTAACAAGAAGAGAAAGTCTGACATGGAGATAAACATGAGTGGCCTGGCCTAACTACATGGGCTCAAATTGCCCCAAATATGGTGTTAAAATACGGCAATGGTTTTATGATATGTAGTTAAAATATAAAAGAAAGCCATAAATTGTCTTAGTTACTATTCCTGTTGTGTGGAGGAAGAACCCAACAGAACACCAGTTAAGGAAGAAACAGTTTATTTTGGCTCACAGTTCAAGGACTGCAATCCATCATGGCGGGGAAGCTCTAACAGCAGGAGCTGAGGCAGCCTGCCTCCTGAAGTCAAGAGACAGTTCGACAGGTGCTTGTGTCTAGCTCACTTTTTACATAGTCCAGGATCCCTGTGCACGGCGGGCAGAGCTTTCTTCCTCGATTAGCCCAGTTAACACAAGCCCCACAGGAATGCCCAGAGGATCCTACATTCTCTGAAGTTGATGACCTAACCAGCACATAAATCAAGGCACTTTTCAAACACATTGGGCAGGATTGTAATAAAGGGGACGAACCTTTGTTGCAAATGACAAAAGATCTTCTTAGCCTTTAAGATCAGTGGGAGCTAGTGGTTTGCTAATACATTGCAAAAGAAGAATGTGGTTGTCACCCGGGGGAGGGCAATGACTGACGGTAGGGGGAACTAACAATAGTCCAGGATAGTCTATCTCTAGATGTGCCACATTCCAGTTCTCCACGCAGTCAGTCAGCCTCATAGACTCGTTAACATGAATGTGCCCTCCCACCCCTACCAAGAACTTCAGTTTACATTAGTTTTGAAAAATTCGACCGCTGGAGAGATGGCTCAGCAGGTAAGAGCACCGACTGCTCTTCCAGAGGTCCTGAGTTCAAATCCCAGCAACCAGTGGTGACTCACAACCATCTGTAATGGGATCTGATGTCCTCTGCTGGTGTGTCTGAAGACAGCTATAGTATACTTAAATATAATAAATAAATTGAAAAAGAAAAGAAAAGAAAATTTCATCCAGGCATGGAACAATTCTTAGCTCTCTGATTAGTTATTAGTGTTATGACATATAATATTGCAGTGGTGGGGGGTGTTCCCACTGGGCCCATGCCAAGTTGTCTCCCTGAGAAATCATGTCATGTGACAGGCCTGGTATAAAGGAGGTTTATGTGGGGAAATAGGACATAGTGGGGACCTGGAGGACTTGTAGAGACAGACAGACAGGAGCAGAGCCAGGAAGACAGGGAAGTAAGGGCAGAGAAGGACAGAAAGGAGGAAAAAATACTTGCTGGGAATTTATGGGAACAGAGAGAGAAAAACAGAGCTAACTGGGGTGGTGAACAGTCCTTTTATAAGCCGCCAGCACCTGGCAGTGACAGGTAATAGCAGGCAGGTGATGACAAGTCCTTGTTAGGTCCCTGGGAGGAGCTAGCAAGCTAACATTCCGTTTTGTTTAATTAAAAATGAGGAACTAGGAGTGGTTGACCGCAGGGCAGGAGTCAGGTTGCTTTAGACTACTTCCTGTTGGCTCAGGACGAAGTTGTCTCGGGGACTGTCTTAGGTAGGGTTTTACTGCTGTGAACAGACACCATGACCAAGGCAATGCTTATAAGAACAACATTTACTTGCAGCTGGCTAATAGGTTCAGAGATTCAGTCCATCATCATCAAGGTGGGAGCATGGCAGCATCCAGGCAGGCATGGTGCAGGAGGAGCTGAGAGTTCTACATCTTCATCTGAAGACTGCTACAAGACTGGCTAACAGGCAGCTAGGGTGAGAGTCTTAAAGCCCACACCCACAGTGACACACCTACTCCAACAGGGCCACACCTCCTAACAGTGCTGCTCCCTGGATCAAGCATATTTAAACTACCACAGAGACCTTATGAAAATTAGTATGCTGGCCAGGTTCTGGGAGAGCTGGCTGTTTCACTGTTGTCCAGGATCTGTAAGAATATCTGTGGCTAGGAAAGTGCAGACCCTGTTGAAGCAGTCTGTGAGGCTAGCCTGCGGCACCTGTGAGTAGCACATTGGAGCTGTCCTGGATGCAGATTTTCAGTAAACACCTGGACTTGTGAGGATGTTGAAACACATATACAGATTAGAGGCAGAAGATAAAAGTTAAGTAGGTTAAGGAGAAAAGAATTTTCTTAAGGTGCACTTTTGAAAGTTTTAGGCCTATGATCTTGATAGTTGGGGAAGGAGTAGGGGGTTCCAGAACCAAGGAAGGGGGAGTAGATTCCCATCCTCAGGAATAGGCAGGTGGGGAGGGAAATAGGCTGTTGATTGACAGGTATACTTATCTGGAGTCCTTTTGACCCATGAGAGTTGCATCCGAGTGGATTTCCTAAAGCTTACAAGAATCTTTTTTCTTAAGTTTATAAAAAGAGATAAATTCATTAAAAGCATGAGCACTCTTCAAGGTGAACTCAGGGAAGGCAGAAACCTTCCGTGGAGAAGGGGCAAAAGCTCACCTGATCTGGGTTTTCAGTGAGACTACAGACCATGAAAGAGGGGTTTCTTCCCTCTACCCAGAAAACTGGGCGTGTATAGATTTGGCCAGGTGAGAAACACTTTTAAGTCTATATGTAAAAGACAACCAAAAGAAACTGAAACTCTTGAGCCTGTGACTATGGTGGTGGACAATAGAGCAGAAGGCTTTACAAGAGTCAGACTAATAACTTATCAGAATTTCATTGATCGTTGTTAAAGCTCTGACTTTTCGAAGTCCTAATACAATAAACAGTAAATACAATAAAGCACTTTTCATACCTTTTATATGCCTTAGATCACTTTTTAAAATCACCATTTAAGTTCTTACTTGCATTTACCAACCTTAAAAGACCACCTTAGACCCTAAAACACTTTCTTAGATCCTCATAACTTAAGTCTTTGTATCCTCAAACCGTACATAAATTTCAAACATTTTTTTCTATGCAATTATTGACCATGAGACACAGGTGGTTGATCACTGGGAGCAAGTGAGTTCCTTTAGATAAAGGAAGAATAAAAAGTTACATCTGAAACCTGTTTATCTTTTAACATGAATCCTGAGAGCAAGGCAAACCTGTTTGTCTGTTTACCATAAGATCCGGTGAGTACGCAGGTCCAAAGAGAATAGAGGAGAGAAAGAGCATGTGATGAAATGTGGCACTAAAGCCAAGGAATGTAGGCGCCTGTAGAACTTGAACACGTGAAGAAATAGGCTCAACCAGAGCCTTGATTTCAGTCTGTAAAGCTCATCTTGGAATTCTGACCCTGCAATTATGAGAAAGACACGTTATTTTTAATTTGGGTAATTTTAAAAAATCTTAATAGGAAACTAATATAGCATTCAACAAAGACTAGAAAATGAATACGTGTGAAATAGCTTATTTACAAATCTCTGGCTCATGATGAGGTGGTGTCCTAATACACCCATCACAGAGAAAAAATAGTGTCAGTTGAGATATACATAACTACTCCAACATGCCGAACATTGTCACTTGGCCTGGCTTACTTTGCATGTGTTCATAACATGTCACTTTACAATTAGGAAAGCCACTCTTATAAGAGTTTATGTCTCCTGTATATATTCAGATGGGGATTTTGTAATGAGGTGCAAAAGCACAAAACAGTATCCAACAATGCTGGCACCAGTACTCGATCGTATTATTGGCTGTTTTCCCTCAGATTGGAAGGCTGACTTGGGATTGCGGCTCACCCCATGATGAATCTTCAGAGTTTCACCACAAATCAGTAGCCTGGGAGAAAGTCGACATATAAATCTAGCATATCTCTTTGACATCTTCACACCATCGTAATGATGGCAAATCTTAATTTAAACCATGATAATTTAGGAGAGTTTTGTGCGTGTGTCCGAATACAGGACCGACCGCTGAGCCACCCCTCCCCTTTGCAGAAAATTAATCCTCAGAGAAGAGGTCCATAGTTATTTGGAGGAAACTCCAGATTCTCAGTGTTGTAACAAAATCATGACAACAGAAACAGGAGCTGGACGTGGTGATAAACACCTATAATCCCAGTGATTGGGAAGTAGAAATAGGGGAACCAGGAGTTCAACACTATTCTTCCATAAATGGTGATCTCAAAGGCAGCCTTAGTTAACTGAGACCCATCCCACATGGATGGACTGTGCTTCCTGTGAACAGGGCGTGGCCAGCAGCCTCCTCACAGAAATCTTATTAATTCTTCCTTGGGTTTTTGGTTTTGTGTTTTGCCTGTTTGTCCTGCAGCTCATGAACTAGCGCCATCTGCTTTTATGATAGGTAGTCATTGCCTCAGTTAACCCTCTTTGGAAACACTCATAGACAGTGCCCAGACATTGGTCTCCTTGTTCCAAATCCTGTCCAATTGATGAGATTAACCAACATACCTCTGACCAGTGCTTTAAATCCAATCCCAGGGGGTAGAATGAGACAGACTCCTTTCTCCCCTCCTTCCCATCCCCCCTCCCAGCCTACGTCCCAAACCCCTTTTGCTCTCCCCTAGTTACAAATACATCAACACATAACAAAGCAGAGAGGCAGTGAGACCTTGTTCATGTAGGAGTTGATTAGGTCATGAAGCCACCAACCTTCAGCAGGTATTAACAGCTTTTAGCTTATGAGACTAGAGTGGCTATTTTGTAAGCTAGTTGGCCAATGGCTATAAATCACACCAGCCTTCCTTCTGCCTTTCTCTCTTGGACACACATTCTTTTCACACTCTGCATCCTAGCATGCATATAACACCATGATGCTCCATTAGAAGCTAATAGGTTCTAACAATTTGTTCTTGGAACTGTCAGTATTATGAACTAAATAAACCCCTCTGAAAAAACAAACAAACCAAAGAGCAAAAAACTACCCAACCACATGCATTTTGTTATTATAATACAAAGTCGACACATGCAGTGTTAATAATTACTTATTAAATTAAAAAATTACATTTTAGTTTTGGTTGATCACATGTAGAATTTTCCCACAAGTGTAAATTATTTGTAAAGTAAGTCAGCAAATTTTTAAAATAAATAGTTCCATCAGTTATGACATATATTTATAGAGTTGATGCCAAGATCTGAGCAAACACATAAGTATAATCCAATCACCAGAGCAAAGAGGCTGGTGATAGCCAGGGTAATGGGCATTACTAACCGACTCAGGTCAGGCAACTAACTTTCTTACCAAGAAGCACAAATGTACATACAAGTCCCCAGATATCAAAATGGTGTTGAAAATGAATAGCATTGAGAGTCTGTCACCTGGTGAATTACTCAAGTCCTCAGTCTGATACAAACTCAATAATCTTTTTCCTAAAGCCTTAATTAATTGTGTGGGTATAAACGTGTGTGTGTGTGTGTGTGTGTGTGTGTGTGTGTGTGTGTATGCACGTGCATGCACCAGCATGTCAGCACATGCCAAGACGTGCGTGCCAAGGTCAGAAAGACAATTTGAGGAAGTTGGTTCTCTCCTTGCACCAAGTGGCTTCCGGGGGTTGTATCAGGTTGACAGGCTCAGCAGCAGATGCCCTAGCAACAGCACCATCTTCACAGCCACTTTCTCCAAATGTTGACTTAGCTTCTTTGTCAGGCAAAATAACTTCCTTTCACTTGGTGACTTTTCAATTTTGGGGAAGATATAGCTATTAGCCAGAGAGCAAGACAGATTAAAGTAGGTACAGAATGGTAACACTTTCATTTAATTGGTGAAAATCTGGTCTGTAAAATGTCTTAGAAAATCTGGCACTTAGCCCTTTGTAAGTTGCAGGATGCAGGACATGTCCAGTGTGGAAACTGCGTTGGACATGAATGAGACTTAGAGACATCTTCCCATTGCCTTTGCAAAAAGGGGGCACGAATTATGCAGGCCCATGGTACTCCCATCTCTCCCTCCCTCCTTCCTTTCCTCCCCCTTGATTTCTTTCCTTTTTCCCCATATTTGTGACCCACTAAGTAGCATAAAAATATTTTTTAGTTAAGACAAAATTTAGCTTTCCCATGGCATCACAAATGCATAAAGTGTTCATCATAAAGGCATAAACTCACAAGACATATATAGATAGTTCATTTGCCATTCGTCTCAACAAATTTTAGGCCAATCTTATCTTAAAAATTAAAATCTATCAAAACTTCTGCACATAGACACTTGCAAGCTGTAGGAGGTGCCACTAGAAGGAGCAAGAATGATGGGTAAATGTAGGAGTGTAGTATGAGACCGTAAAGCTAAGTGTGACAGATACCTCGGCACTGTGATAAGTCACGGCGAGGTCCCGTACCACCGAAAGGGGTCTAAAACTGTATGTAGATGTTTGGATAAGGGAGATGGGCACACCACTCTGGATTATTCAAGAGTCAGCTGAGTGCAGAAACGCATCATACATCTGAGCACTGCTTAATGCTCACTAAGGATTTGACTCTGTTATTAGGGGTTGAAAAGAAGTGAGAAAATAAAATTTAAATATCTAAATGTGATTTAAAATGATGAAAAATTGAAACTGCCATTTTGTATACAAAAATTACATGGTTTGTAAATAAAAAACAGATATAACAATCTAGTTTTAAGAAAAGGTATAGTTTAATTCAGCATTAACCTACTGGCTACTATTTTTTTAATGTTGAGGTAAGCAGGGAGTTAGGAACTGTGAGAAGAGGCAGATTCTCATGGAGGCAGATTAGAACCTCTAATTGTTCATTTTCCCCTAATGTATTTGTAACCTTTTCCAAGTACTTCTATTCCTATGAGTGATCAAACATCAGACAGCCCAGTGCAGCTCATAGCTGATCCAGGGCCATGACATCAACTGACAAGAGGAAATGCTGTCAGCTATTTTCTACCTAAGACACACATCCAAGTGTCAGGCTACACACCAGTCTTAATGACTACAGAGTCAAAGCCACCAGTGCCAGAATGTGACTAATGGTTTCCTCCTCTGTTGGTCCAAGAATTAGGAACATAGTTTCACCCCAGACCAGTGATCAAGTTATCCTGAAGAGAGTACAGTTTTCACACCCACTTCAATAAAAGTTACAAGCAGCTCAAAACACCACACCAGAATTCCTTTGTTCTTCTCTGGTTTGCTCTGACCTTGTCCCTTCTGGAAAAGTCTACTGCCTTTCTCTGACTCTATTTTTATTAAAAGCTTCCTAAACCCTTTTTCTGGTCTCCTTTGGTTCCTTTTGGAAAGGTGCTGTAAGTGGGGCATCTTCAACATTGGGATGCCTCACCCGAAGACTGAGACGTTTCTCCAGTTCTTCAGTAAAAAAATCCACATGATTGAAAATCGCCTTTTCTAAGCACAAAAACCATCCTAAACAAAAAACAAACACAAGCAAAAAAAACATACAAAAAATCACATCAAAATTATTACATCAAAATTATTATAACAATAAGAGGGATCAAAATCACATTTCAAAAAATGTGATGGTGGGCTGGAGAGATGGCTCAGTGGTTAAGAGCACTGGATGCTCTTCCAGAGGTCCTGAGTTCAAATCCCAGCAACCACATGGTGGCTCACAACCATCAGCAATGAGATCTGATGCCCTCTTCTGGTGCATCTGAAGACAACTACAGTGTGCTCACATAGAATCAAAAAATAAATCTTTATAAGACGTGTGCCGGCATGCCCTCCATATTTAACTAAGCTCACTGTTGGGTGTGTGGCATGCATGTGAAGGTCAGAAGACAGCTCCAGGGAGTGGGTTCTCTCCTCAGGCTTGGAAGCCAGTGCCCTTACCTGCTGAGCCAGCATGTGTGGATGCTAGTATATTTAAATGGGAAGTTTTAAGAAGATACATGCCAATCGAGTTTGATATCTTTTCAGAAAACTGGACAAACTGTTCCAAATGAACTTTGGGTATAAAACCAATGGGACGGGTGAGAAGAGGGGCATCCACCAACACCCCAGGAAATAGAATGTGCAGGCTTTGTCTCCCGTTCAATACCCTGCGCCCTTTTTGAAGTTGTTTCCCACAAAATACCCTAAGGAGCGTGCTTCGCTGAAAGTTTGCCAGAGGAAAACTTTCCTTCATTTTGATGCCAAATCCCTCCTTGGGAAGAGTTAAAGCCTTAATCTCACACAGAGAGCATGAAGGAGCGTGTTGCTGGGTGGAATCGTCCACACCCAGTGTGTGTTCCCTCCCTGAGCATGCATTCCCTGCCTAGATAAACTGCTCTCTGCCCCAGCTTCAACACTGATTCTCCCTACGTGTAGTAGACAAATTTTATTCTATATGGCAACTACTGGCACCTGACTTCCCACCAAGAGGCAACCCCACTGGAACATGAAGCTGTAATCAGTATGACTTGCAGTCAGATAGATTTAAAAAAAATACCAGCTTATATATATGGCTCTGAAGTTGAACCATATAGAGGACCCTTGGGCTCCCCCAAATTGTTGATGGTTATTTTCAAGACGCAAGCACAGAGCCCTAGTGTCACCATGGGACACCGAGTTCCTTTTGCACATCCCTGGTCTCGTGGCTAAAGAATGGTAAAAGAGAGGCCGATCATGCAAGCTGGAGCTCTCGACACCTGCTGGGAAGACGGTGATAGAAAGGAGAGAAAGAACAAGTTTCGTTTCCCGAGTTAGAAGACAAGAAGGCAGGCAGGCTCAGCAATGGAAGTCTGCAAGCAGCCGCATCCAGAGTTAGGTGCCTAGGGAATTCAGGAGAGGAGTGCTCTCTGAGGAGAGGCAGGTTTAGGGTTTGGGTGTCTGGAGATGAAAGATGAAGAGAGAGGAAGGGACAGTTACACTTTCAAAGTTAGAAGGAAAAGGGGGCAGGCTGAGTGAAAAGTTCCAAGTCAAGTGAATGCACAGAAGGGAAGGGCCTTTGGGACATACCACAGTAAAGCAATAGTTATTCTCAGCCCTTAGATTGCCTTTGCTGGTATTATATTTGTTTCACCTTTTGTCCTTAATCTGGGCCTTAAAATAAGATTTCTGTTTATCGGAGGAGCTCTCTGCCCTTGTCAGGACAAAGGAAGCACCAGCTATCTACCTCAAAAGTCATTGTCAGTCCAGCACTGTAACTAGAATTACTGACCGTCAACCACTCTATCTTGGTGAGAGGTTGCCAAAGTGATACTATTTTTATGTACCCAAGAGCTTCCTCCATGTGAGAAGCAATTCCTGTCCACATCAGAGAGGACACATATCTCAAATATTGCCTGGGAAGCAGCTGGCTACAAATGACCCCACGTTAGTTCCCATATGACCCAAATAGCCTTGAGAACCTCGTGGAACTAAAAGTCTCCATTCCGTGGAACATGAGGACCAGTGGCAGACCCTGGTGCACTGAGACCCGGCAGTGGAGGTGCCAGCAGTATTTGCACAACATACCAGAATTATCTACAAATTCCACCCCATCCCAACGACAGTTTGGGATCCCTCCCAGGTTCCTGGTTGCAACCAGTTAGCTCTCCATTCCCTCTCAGTCAAGATCAGTTAAATTCCTTTGGCACCTGTCAATCAAGGAGACAAATTCAGCACGTCTCCTGTCTCACCTACAATACGCCTGTACACCTACAATGAAGCTATGTTTGGGGGAAACAAAACAGCACTGCAGTGTTCACTTCTGTCTACATTATACATAGTTCAGTGTGGACACACTCTGCATGGTGAGTTTGTTCTTAGTCCTCAGCCTGGGTGGCACCTGGGGAATACAGAACGGAGATTTGCAGAGAGTGGTCAAACTTGGTGTGATGGTGAATTATCAATTTGACAGAATGTAAAATCACTGGAATATGGACCTTTGGGAATGTCTGTGACGGGTCATCTTGATTACATTAATTGGTGTGAAAATACTCTTATTAAGTGTGGATGGGACCATTCCTCGAGTAAGGGAATCCTGGATTGTATAAAATGGAAAATGTAAGCTGAGCATTAACAAGTTCACAGGCGTGGTTCTCTGCTTCCTGATAGTGCACATTTCACACACACACACACACACACACACACACACACAGAGACTAACACAGTGGGGAGTTGTTTTTGGCTTTTAAATCATTTGTCTAGGGGGTAATTAGGCCCTTTATAATTTAGGAAAACTTGGTTGCTTTGGGGGTACTTCCTTGTCACTTCCTTGTTTCATTAACATTTAAGAGTATTTTTGTTGGTTTGTTTACTGTGTGTTTTGGTTACTAGGTAGCCACAGCTGATGGTCCTCCTGTCCTGGCCTCCACAATGCAATAATTGCAATGTCTGTCATCCCTGGCCAAAGTCCCATTTTGATTTCACGGCAATTGCCATGAGTAACCCCATTTTGGTTGGTATGTTGAAACCTAGTGCAGGATTTCAGACCAAAACTATGATATAAATCTTATATCATTTTCTCCAAAGTCCAATATACAACAACTTTCTGATCTTAGTAGAACCTGAGGGGAAGCTCTGGGGAAGAGAAGTGTAGAGCATAGAATGCAAAGTGGAATTACCAGGTGAGAACCAGAGTCCTATAAAACTGTCTTCTAAACAACTTCTAGCTATGATCCCTCTTACCTTCCCCTAGAGCTTTGTGCTTCAGTTTTTAAATAAAAGAACTCAGGGGCTTAGGTAACTTCAGGTTTTGATTTGAAAACTCTGGTTCCCTCTTACTCCTGTGGTAGAGGATGCAATTAATACTGTATACATACATATATAATTATAATTAGACAAAATGATAGTATTAAAGGACCTGGAATCCAACACCTAGCGTATAAATTAAAAGCTTCAGAATCTTTCAGAATCTCAGAATCTTTCACTAGCCAGGAGTTTAGCTGAGTGCGGTAGAAGTGTGCATGAGCATCTACATCCATGATGGCTGACAGGGCCCGTCTTGGGTAGGCCCAGTTCAGTTCAGTAAGTAGAGCTACAAGTTCAAGACTGAGATGGCTTTGTCATGCCCAGAATATATCACTTTGCAGCCCTTCTTCTCACCTTCTGACTCACATGTTCTTCGTGCTTCCTCTTCTACGATGTTCCTTGAGTCGTAGAGGAAGTATTATTTAGGGGAGTATTATCTTGGAGGAAGCCTTGTTTGGGGGTGAGCACTCAACCGTTATTTATTCTCGGTACCTTGAGCGGGATGAGTCTCTGCACTGACCACCATTTGTCGTAAAGAGAAGCTTCTCTCACTGAAGCCGGGAGTCGAATTTATCTACGATATAAAGCTATTTAGAAAGCGGTTAACATTATATTGATTTACTCAAACAATTGTAAACTCCTTACTAGGGACTATGGCTTCCCTAATATCATGCTTTTGTCCAGGTTTACAGTACCACTGATACATTCTTCTCTATGAGTAAAGCCTGAATCCCATAAGAGAGTGATTGATTATTCCCATTAACAGTCAGGCCACCATTGCAGCTACGGGGCATATCTTGCCTGATAGGCTAGTACTGAAATTTGGAGGGCTCAGAGTTGGTTAGACTTGATGCCTTGTCTCTCGAAGCAGCCTATGCAGCACCTTCCAACACTATGAAATCCAGCCACCAAGGAAGAAGTTTTCCAGTCAGGTCCAACTTGGTTTTGCTGTCTTACAGCCAAAGTGGTTGGTATCTTTAGCAATATAGTCATACCATCTAGTTCTACAAGACAACAAAGAATGGCAAGATTCAGGGCTGTTTTATTAAAGACATTTATTTATGTATATAAGCACACACACTCTCTCTCTCCTCAGACACACCAGAAATGGGCATCAGATGCCATCATGAAAGGTTGTGAGCCACCATGTGGTGGCTGGGAATTGAACTCAGGGCCTCTGGAACAGCAGTCAGTGCTCTTAACTGCTGAGCCGTCTTTCCAGCCCCAGGTTTTTGTTTGTTTGTTTGTTGTTTGTTTGTTTGTTTTTGTTGTTTTTAATTAGCCTACAAAATAAAGGGCTTCATTCGGACATTTTTATACAGGTGCATCAACACACTTTGCTATATTTATCCCTTGTCAACCCTTCTTGCCACTCACTCCTCATTACTGCACTCGTTTCCTTTCACATCACCCTTATCTTTTTATGTCCTACATGTAATTTAAAAAAATAGAACTTTATATGAATGAAAACATAGATATTTGTCTCACCCCCATAACCTCTCCTATTACTCCTCCCTCCCTTTAGTCTCCTTTCTCCCTTCAGATAATCCGCTTTTCTCTTTGCTGTCACATACAAATGTAGATTACACATATGACAGAAAAGACAATATTTGTCTTTCTGACTTTGGATTATTTTTTTAACATAGTGATTTCTACTTCTATCTATTTTTAAAATTACATAGTTTCAATCTCTATTTGTACCATATACTTGATGCATAAATATTGGTCAGTATTGAAAAATAAATTCTTACTTATCCACTCATGACTTTCTCCACACTCACACTTTCATTCTTTATGAAGAAAAGGAACTCTTGTCCCCAAGTAGATCAAAGTTAGAATTTTGAAAAGTGATCAAAAGAGGCAAGAAAGGTAATGTCCGTCTTATACATGTTCTTCTCTGGAACAGCCAGCATTGATGGTCCTCCAGTCTCTGATTTACAGGACCCTGAGGGGACGCAGAGTAATAGGGGAAAAAATCAAATGTGACATTAAATCTGTCTTTACACCATGAAGTGTAAAGGCATAACTTACTCTCTAGACTCATCGTAGTTTCTGATCCTCTCCCATAAAACTGCATCTGTGTGGTACTGAAGTGGTGAGGTGACTTTATCTTAGATAGGGGCTTCTTTTGTTGTGAGGAGATGCCATGACCATGACAACTCTTATAAGGAAAAAAACTTAATTGGGGATGGCTTACTGTTCAGAAGTTTAGTCCATTATTGTCATGGTGTGAAGCCTGGTGGTGTGCAGGCAGATGTGGTGCTGGAGAAGGAGCTGAGAGATCTACATCTTGGCCAACCAGCAGCAGAAGTGAACTAAACTTCTTCAATCTCAAAGCCCTGCCCCACAGTTACACACATCCTCCAACAAGACCACACCTCTAGGAGGTGCCACTCCTGATGAGCCCAGCATTCAAACACAAGAGTCTATGGGAGCCATAGCTATTCAAACCACCACACTCTGGTTGTATGGCGCAACGCACAGTGTACAGTCTCATTCTATACTTTGCAAGCTATTGGAAGTACTTGGTTGTGGATAGAGAGGAAGTCTCAACCTTGGGACCAGAGGTGGACAACTGTTATAAACAGCACAAGTATTTTGAGGTTGTTTTCACTAGACACCAGCCATTTGTAATGTTCTTAATTTGGGCCTTCTGGGATACTGCACCAAACCAAAAGAACACTGCAAAAAGGATAATGGTATTTTCTTAACACGGATTTCAATACTGAAATAGGGATGATATTTTAGGTTCTGCTCCTTGGGAGCAGAAATTATAGACTAAGGCTAGTGACAGGATATTAAGATTTAGCAAGGAGGGTACCTTTAAACCACCAAGTAGTGTTTATACGTGTCCGCAAAATTTATGTGATAGACACTTAATCCATAATGCAGGAGCATTAAGAGGCACGGCACAGTAGATCGCTAAAATTTGAGGGATCCTTATGGAGGAAACACACTATACATAGAGTGGTGTGCTGGTCACTTATTTCATCCTGACACAAGCCACAGTCATCTGAGAAGAGGGAACTTCAATTGGGGAAATAATTTTATCAGACCGACAGCATCAGAACCACTCCTACAGGCAACTGTGAGAAAGACGTATGGTGACAAAAAAAAGGAAGAAGGGGAAAGAATATTGTATTATCTGTATGAGTGTCTTGCTGTATGTAAGAGAGAAGTGCTCTTATCCATCTAGGTGGCGAAGACCCTGAGTGCTGAGATCTGAGCTTCGTTCCCTTTAAATGTGCCTCTTACTGTCTTTACTCTTATTCTGTCTGATTGGGGGCTATCAATTCCAATTCTGCCGTCGTTTAGCCATCAGGTTCAGCTCAGCTCAGTTTCTAAACCTTTGCTAATGCCATGAGTCTATTTTTCTGTTATTGGTACAACATCACCATGGTAACAGTATAGCACAGACTGTGAGGCCCTAAGCAGAATTGAATTGTGTCCTATGGACTATGGAGAACATCAGATGTGCATGTGAAACATGGAAGCCTAGTCCTGTTGCTTCCTGCTGGTCATCCTAGAGAAAGAACAAGTGATTTTTCCCCCTGAGCTTCATTGTGCAGAGCTCTCGGTGTGCCAAGAGAATTGACGAGAATATTTAAGAATATTTATATTGGGCTAGGGAAAAAAAGTAGGCTCAAGATGAATACAGCTGACAAACGAGTTCTTTGTGCCTTGATCGTCTTGTTAAGTCCCTGAATACAGTAATCATGGGACCTTTGTTTATGCCTAGTTTGTTCCTTAACTACTGTTTTTAAGCGTTGTTTGTTCCTTGACTACTTCGTCTTTGACCTAGAACTGACCCTATTCTTCGTATGTACCTAGAATGGTATAAAAGCAGACTGGAAAAAAAATAAACCTGTCTTAGCACTTGCTGGGGTCATGTTACAATGTTGTCTAATTGTCTCTTCTTTTCTTAACCCTCCCTCCCTCCCTCCAAACCCTGTTGACTGACTGAACAGGCTTGGTCACTTCATTCTGCCCCACATAAAGCCAATCAATTGCTTTCTGTACAGAGTTGTGGAGGAAATTCTGACATTCCTTGAAGAGATGATGCAGAGGGGACGTACAGCATATATTCTTTGAAAGAAAGTAACCAAAATACGTTCGAATTTACAGAAGTGGAATTCACTTTTTATCAACAGTCTTCTGCCAAAGGTGTCAAGCTTTTCTGCTATGTTCAAACACTTAAAAAAAAAGAAAATCCAAAAACACACCTGGGATCTTCCCTCCACTCCATGAGGAAGGGGACCCAGACCTTAAGCAACTCAACAAGCCAGAATTTCAAAGGAGAAGCTAGTGGCCCACGGTTCCCTGCCTCCTTCCTCTCCTAAGCTTCCTTACACTCCCTACCCATTATCACCTTCCTGTCTCTCTGCATTTCGCTTTACCTTCCTCTCAACGGGATTGACAGGGACTTTGAGAAACACCCTTGGTAATGCACATTGTGGTAGGATGACTAATAATCCCCTGACCCGTCCTTTTCCTGATCCCCATCAACTTAAGCATCCTTCACCGTCCATAGTAAATGTGATTAAGCTGAGGAATCTCAAGAAGAAGATGATCCTGGATCATCCGCGTGTGCCAGGTACAGTTACTACTGTGCTTGTCAGTAGGAGGCAGGAGAGCCAGAGCTAGTAACAGAAGAAGTACCGGATACAGTACACAGGAAGATGGTTAGCCAACAAAGAACATAAACAGGCTCCGAAAACTGAAAACGATGAGGAAACCAACTCTCTTCTCAGAACATCCAGAGACAGCTCGCCCGTGCTCTGACTTTGAGGTATGTTTGGACTTTTAACCTCCAGAGCTGTGAGGTAATAAGTGAGGTTCTTCTTACACCTATTTCTTTTATTTGGAGTGTGTGTGTTTGTGGAGGTCGGGGAACTCCACCATGAGAGCCCTGAGTACCATACTCAGGCTGCCAGTCTTGGCAGCAAATGCTTGTGCCCCGTGACTCATTCTTGTGTCCTGCAGATAGTAAAATTGCGATAATTTTTTTTTTATGTTTGAACTGAGAAACTGATGCAAAGAAAGACAATGATTAAGAGGAGTTCAAGGGATGTGACAACAAGAGAAAACAACCCCTCAACCCCACAAACCCACAAAATATGATTCTGGATTTGGTTCTGAACTAGAAGTTTTTCTTTTTATTTTCTGAAAAGGACATTAGTGTGACAATGGATTCGATTTAAATAAAAGCTGTGAAGAAGACAAATTGTTTTTCAAGATTAGTTTTCTAATTTTTGAGGCTTGTGCTGGAGTTGGGCAGGCTGTCTTTGTGTTTATAAAATAAACATGGAAGGATTTAGGAAGAAGAGGGCCGCTCTCCAAGTTACTGTCAAGCAGCCACCCTTTTACATAGAAACAACAAAATGCGTAAGTAAAGACAGAGTGACAATTCTAATAGGGTAAATGTTCCCCTTTGAACGGCTCGGGCCATATACATAGATATGCACATACGTTTTATTCTTAATCTGAAATCAATTTTAAAAGGAAGGCATTATGTGTTGAAGTATTGTAGGCATGATGTTTTTGTGCACTGTGCAAAGATTACCCTCATGTTATTCAAATGCTGATTTCTCTGCCCTCATATCTTGTTGCAATCCTGAAGTAGCATTGTAACACTTCTTCCAAATCTCTGATTTCAAGTTTGTATAAACAGTGCTTACAGAATCAGTTTCCCTCTTCTTTTTTCTTTCTTTCTTTTTTTTTTTACATATTCTTTTAGGATATGTACATGGGGTAATAAAAAGTAAATCACATACTTAAAAAAACTGTATCCGTGGGAGAATAAGGGAAGCAGAACAGAAAGTAACAATTACCTAGATATACAACTGAAAATCATTATCTGCCTATTTTTCTGCCTGTATGGTATATGAATAAGATAGAAGTCCTAGCCAGGCATGTTGCTGGACAACTATAATCCTAGCCCTTGGGAGGCAGAGGAAGGCGGATCTCTGTGAGTTCATTGCCAGCCTGGTTTACATAATCAATTCAGGCCAGTCCTACTAAAAAACAAACAACCAAATGAACAAATGTAATTATGGTTTATCTAAATAATTAATACTCCAGTTTCGGGTAAGAGTTGGATGGATTTGTGCATTACCTTCTCTGCAGATGACCTTTATAAATTCTGGCCAAATGTAAAAAGGAACCAGAAAAGCAATGTGAAGGAGGTGGCCACTCGATAGATTGCGAATCGCCTGATTTTCTCCACACTGCGATAGAATGGCAGACGGAAACCTCTTGAAAGAAGAAAAGCAAGGGAGGGACTGAGGACCAGGTACAGCTTTCAAAGGACAGCTTTGATTTACCTACTTCCTGCAGTTAGGCCCCCATTCCAAAGCCTCCGGAACTTATCCAAACACTGTCACCAGATGGGGACCAAATGTTCAACCCACGAGTTTGCGAGGACATAACAGATTCAAACCATAACATGTGACATTTTCTACCTGTGCTTTTTGTTTTTTTTGTTGGTTTCCTATCTTTTAATCCTCACAGTGATTGATGCAGAAAAGAGAGGTTTCCAAGTGCTCAGTGGCTTTCGGCACACTTCACTGCTGGAAGAGAGCTGGGAGACGATGGCAAAATGCTAGAAGCTAGAGAGCAGCCGGATGACTGAGATTCACAGTGTTAGCACAAGCTGCAGCCATAGACCCTGCTAACTGCCGAACTTCTCACTCATTGGCAGTGCCCCAGGCAAAGAGGCAAAGTCAAACAATACCCCAGACACACATCAGGAGAGGGTCTATGTTTGAAAGATAAAACTGCCCTGGGTGAGGTTCACACTTCTGCTTTGCTGTGTGCGTGCACGTGGGTGCCACTTAGGCAGCTCAGAGCCGAAGCCTTACTCAGCTTTGAAGCATCTGTATCAGCTCAGTTTGAAGCTTCAAGGCATCAACCCAGCAGGAGGTGAAAGACAGGCTAGAAAATGTGGACAGGGAACTGTTAAAAACAAGAAAACAGAGAAAACAACCAAATCCCCAAAACTGGATTTAATTTCTGCTCAGATGTTCAGGTGATTGAAAATCTACTCGAATATGGAAAAGACGCCTGGGGAGAGAGGGGAGCCTATGCAAATATAACATTAGAAGCTGGCTGGATGGGGGAGGGTAAAAGGAGAGAAGGAAAAAATGATCAGAGACATCAGCTGTTGCAGGAAACACACAGTGTGAAATTGACCACTGAGTCCAGGCAAGTAAATTGTCTACTACAGCAAAACCCAATAATCCTTGGAGAAAGTGGTAGAATTCAGAGTTGCTGCAACAGAGTACCAGCAATGGCCCGTTTTCACTGTGATTTATTAGACGTGCCTATTAGAGAAAAGAGAAAGCTGGAATGGCTGGTTTATTATCAGATGCTTTATAAAAGTATGGCCAAAGGTAATTGCACTTTGTAATGGCAGAGGGAAGGGCCATTGTCGGTGCACATACGCCTAATTACAGAGCAATGGAACATATGATGAAACACTCACACAGCTAAAGGGAGAAGTGGATGAATGCACGAACTTCATTAATCTTAACAATTTTCCACAGGTGACCAAACTAGAAAATCAGTACCAGAAAAGAAGTTGTCAACAACACTATGCCTGCCAGGAAGCTAGCTGATGCTTTAAACTATGAAACCATTATAAAACCAGACAACTGCAGAGCCTGCCCTCTCTCCAAGCCCACATGAACACCCCTCAGGACAGGCTGAGGAGACTGTTAAAGAAAAGCTCTCCACAGATCTAAGTGAACAAAATCTTACGGGTGGATTTTCTAATCTCAAAAGAACTGGAAGTAAAACACCGAGAGAAGCACTGACAATCAAGAAAGTTAAAAACCGAACATCTAACCACACAAGTCGGACAAACGATGACAAGACATTTTCATCTAAATCATAACCCTTCTTGTCGTTGGCTGGCTTCTTCTGCGATCACCTCAAGGCTCCTTCAAATGTACTCATGTACGAAGGAAGAACCGTGTCCCTAATAACGTGAGCTCTGAATGGTTTCAACAGCAGGAACTTGGCTCCATAAGCCTGATCTCATGATTGTTTACCTGTGTAGTAGAACTCAGTTAAAACACCTGGAAACCAGATCATGATCTCATTCTCGCAACAAATTAATTCACTTATGGAATTTCCTCTTTTTAACCCTATAAACTTGTATGTACCGAGTAGCAGAATGGGTTTTACTGGATATTTTTCTATTGGTGCCTCATAATCTTCCAACTTGTTCACATCCTAAGTATTAAGTGATAATGATCGGACAATAAATACGTTACATTCCCCCAAATTCATATTATATGCACACCCAAAAGATTCATTAAGTCTTGGCCTACACAGGCAAACTATCATGGAATTACAAGCAATAAAAATGGCCACAAAGATGCATGGCGGTGAGAGTCCTGGTAAGGTCAGGGTACAAAGCGGGCTGCTGTCTTCTCTTAGACACACACACACACACACACACACACCCCGCTTCCTGGAGTCATTTCCTATGCTTTTCCTGTGTTGCACGTCAGGATTACCCTACCCTAGTGTATATATTTTTCTCCATCTGCA
Source organism: Rattus norvegicus (assembly GCF_021556685.1). NCBI lineage: Eukaryota > Metazoa > Chordata > Mammalia > Rodentia > Muridae > Rattus > Rattus norvegicus. Next base: position 69,175,664 of record NC_141538.1, on the reverse strand, counting down.
GCTACATCTCCCAGAGGCTTTTGCATTTAAACAGAAGGCATTTAGAAGATTGAAGCCCATTCCGTAACAGAGAAATAGCTTTCTACACAAACGCTTTCTCAAAAGGCGAGATGCTTCATTAAAATACATCTTTCTTCTTGTGCCCACCTGATGGAATAAAACCTCGGCTTGTATTCCCATTACAAAAGGGTCAGTCTTCCTGTTCTCCTGACTTGGGAGCGACCCTGCTTTTCCCTCGCTGCCCATCAGTTGGCGCCTTTTGCCTCCCCCCGCAACTCCCACCCCCAATCCAGCTTTGGGGGCTGCAGTTGCTCCGCAGCTCGCAGGTCACGTGGCCTGGCAGAGCTAGGGGAGCCCTGCGCCGGAGCGAATGCGGGAGGAGGCGAGCCTTCCGCTACTCCCGGCCCGGCGGGGTTCTGCGAAGGCGCCACCAACGAGACCTGCCAGCCTGAGCTATAGAGGCGGTGGCCTCGGCAAGCCAGGACGCAGCTGACTGCCTCCACGGGGTAGGTTTCCTGCCCGGCTGGTGTCGCGGAGAAGCGCGCCAGCGAGGGGACGCAACGAGGGAGCGACGGCCAGAGAGGGGAGTGGTGTCCCCGAGGCCTGCGTCCCCCGCCCTGAGCCCCGCAGGCCGGCTCGCCCGCGGCCCCGCCCTCGGTGCGTCTGCTGCACCAGGCGGGTGTGCCTGGCTCTCTGGCGTTTGCGGACCCGGCCGCCTAGTCACCAGGCCGAGGGATGTAACCCGGGAGCCCCACATAGCCCGGCCGCGCGGACGGCCCGAGCGCTACCCGCTAATAGCTGCCCGGGAGTGGGGGCCCCTCCGCCCGTCCTCGGCGGGGCGCGTCCTCCAGCGAAGGTGACCCAAGGAAGGCGTCCCTCCCGCTCCCGGGAACGCCCGCTCCTGGAACCCCACTGCGATGGACTCGCAGTCTGGGCCTGAAGGTGGGGAAACTGAGGCCGGAGGGCAGAGGGGACTCCCCAAGGTCAGCGGCGACCCTAGCTGCAAGCTAAGGGTTCTCAGTCACTATTATTTCCCCCAAAGTGATAGCTAGGATGGGTGTGTCCCAGCCCTTGCACTGGTTCTTGTGCCCAGGCGTCGCCTATGCCGCACTGCGCTCGGGAGGTGTCGGTGGGGCCTGAACCTCCACAGGTCACTGTGACCTGGCATCTCCTGCTCGGGCCCTTGCTCTCCCTGAGGGACCACAATGCAGCTTCAGTGATGATCTCACCATGCGGATTTATCAGAAAAATCTGCAGGTGTGGGTGTGCACGCAAGTGCACGCCGGTTTTCCCAAGAGAAATAAACCGTGTAAGGGAAATAGTTGTTTTATTGAAGGATTTCTAGAGGGTCTTTATGCCCCACATAATTTATGAAGTCAGAAGAGCAAACAATGTGTGTCTAATGCTTAATATGATGAGAACCAGAAAAAAAAAAGAAACGGAAGTGATAATCATGGAGAAAAAAAAGCAAAATATAAACAAAACTACATCTTTTAGATTGTTGAGATCTTTAATTTTTTCTACACTTAAAGTTTTATATAAATAGTGTTATTATTAATGATATAATTATAGTAATAATGTTATGTAGTTTTAATTTGCTTCTCTTTACCCATTGGAACCAATACCTAATTATCTGTGTTTTGTGCATTTATATGGTTGGAACAGTAATTATTTCCCCCATATTTGAATTGGAGTTCAGTCATTTGTAGTTTTTCCTAATTATAATTCAAAACACTCTTTAAAATGCCTTCATTAATTTTTTAATGTGTTGGTTAGTTTATTTGACTATTCATTTGTCAAAACTTTGAACTATTTGAACAATTAGGTGGCACGTTTCGTTATAACAAAGTGTGCCTCAATAAAGTTGTTTTTAGACAAGATTGGGGCCATTGAGGGTAGTGTGGCTGTGGACCAAAGTTGTTTTTAAAAGCCAGGAGAATTATACTGGGTCAGGAGAAAAAAATAGGCTTAATAAGATTATAAAATACCTTATAAAGTCTCAGTAATTAAAATAACAAGAGCCATGGCACCAAAATACTCACTCTCCTGGTGGTGCAGCCTTGCCATCCTTGTACTAGGGAGCTTGAGGTAAGAGACTCTCTAGTTTCAGGCCAGTCTGAGTTTCATAGCAAGACCTTGTCTCAATATAATAAATAAGAATTAATACAACAACAACAATAATAGTAAAAAGGGACAAACAAATATGAGATATCTAATACACCATAAATGTAACAATTTAAATTAGGGGTTAAAAGGGGATCCGGGCTTTCTTGCTGCCCTACTCACTGTCCATGTGTCTGGCACAAGACTCACTGTTGAGTGAAGTTTTGAGTACAGGTCGTTGAGGTCATACATGTTCTTTGCAGGCATGTAGAAAGCCGGTGGGAAACCACCTTCTCTCATGCCTCTCGGCTCACTTTCGTGAAATCACATTCCCAGTATAAAGTAAAAATGGCCACACTGTGTACATTTGAATCAACATAGTTGCCCTTCTCGCCCCACTTATCCACCATCCCTTTGTATTTCACGCAGGATTTAAGGGAGAAATTATTGCTGGTTCTGAGCATCGTAACCATCCTTTCTGCCAGCTGCATTACCTGCCATCCCCTGTCAAAGGGTCTACCTTGGCATTACCCTGTAAGATTTTCCCGTTTCCACGCAAATGCTCATTTGTTAGGACTGTACGGCTTCCTCTGGGAGTAAACTGAATTGAGATTGTGCTAATTCTCAAGACTCGTTTTGGAAAAAGGACTGTCTTTCTATTAACTGAGACCTTTCGGTAGAAAAGCACTTTTTCAATGCGTTTATTAATGACCTTTAAAAACGTAGTTTTTTATGTGTATAGTCTGCCTATTTCTCCAAATTATTTGTAGGTATTTCATTTTTTATTATTCTAAATATATTCCTTTTCCACTTTACCTGAGTTTTTAAAAATTCCATTAATGAAGCTTGATTGATCATAAATAATTGAAATAATTATTTTATGTGTTTTATAAATACATAGTGTGTATGTCTCTTCAGAGGTAACCAGTGGTACCATGCGCGCACGCGCACACACATACACACAGACACACACACACACAGACACACACACACAGACACACACACACATACACACACACACACACACACACACACACACACCATTGTATTGTTCTATATTGTTTCCTACTTTATCTTAAAAGTGGTTCTTACTATTTCTGGTGGTTTTTCATTTGCTTGGGCCCAGAAGCACTATTGCATGTTGGGTAAGAGCAGGGATCCTGGATTTACCTTTTTACTACTCCCTTCCAAAATCTTTGTTAACCGCTGCCGTTTTATTCTGCCTTAGCTTGCCCACCTACAAAGTGAACTTAGTAACTATCATAGGCTTTTTATGCAGACCCACTCACTGCTTAAAAGAGTACAGACATGATGAACAAAGTTAGAACTAGGCTGTTCTCTGCCTTGTCTGCGGTTGGGCTGTATGTACTCCCAGTTGTATAGCAGAGGAATTAAGGACCAAGGTGGTCAAAGACTTCCTAGGATCCTTTGTTTGCTGGACAATCATTAAATCTCTTCTTGGCATAGGGTACTTACTGTATGGGCCTGTGAGGCATATCAAGATAGATTACACTGAAGCCAGTAAGAAGAGACTTAGAGGGCTGTTGAGTGAAGGGTTCTGAGTAAAGCCATGAAGGGTATCAGGCAACATAGACAGTGTGGGCTTTGAATTTCCTGCTTATGATCGTAAGCTAGAATCTACTTTTCCACCAAAATGGGATTAATCATACTGTTCTTTGAGAGCTGATTGGTCCAAAGAAATGGATTCAAAGGTCTAACACAGCTTGGAATGTGCAGTGAGGATGTAGCAAATATCTATAAGTAGTTAATCTACTCTGTATCTCGGGGTTCATATCTGTGGATTCAACTAACCACAGATTGAAAATGACCCGAGAAATGAATTTTTTTTTTGAGCTGGGGACCGAACCCAGGGCTTTGCGCTTCCTAGGTAAGCGCTCTACCACTGAGCTAAATCCCCAGCCCGAGAAATGAATTTTTTTAAACCAAACACGTTCGTATTAATTTTTATTGTCATTCTTCCCTAAACGACAAAGCACAGCTACTATTTGCATAGCGTTTGCATTCTGACTGATATTAGAGATAATCTAGTGTATTTAAGAAGTGCATACCCAGCACATAAAGACTGACAATTTATATAAAGAATCTAAGCATCTTCAGATTTTGGCATTCTAAGGGGTGGGGAGTTCTAGAACCAATCAGCCTTGGATTCCAAGGGACAGTTGTACAATCTAACGTAGAAAGTGACAGATTTATACTCTGAGGAAAGTCCCAATATGTGTAAGAAAAAAAGTGCTCCGTTCTTTTGGGGAAACCAGGCTGTTGTTTAGAAGGGATGTGTACCTCTTGATCTGCTTTTCCATGGTTGAGTTGGCGTGTGTAAGGAGCGGGCTGTTGGAAAGACTGTCGGAGCTGAATCCCGGGGGTCTTGGCAGAGCATCTGGACCGCCTTCTGCAGACACAGGGAACTGTTATCGATCAGTTCTATAGAAGAGTGCAGTTCTGACTGTGCTTCAGAAGGTCAGATGGGAATGGACTCCGTTACCATGGTTTACAGCATCCCGCCACACGCCTGAGGATGGGCTTCCACAGGTGGGCTCTTTCCATCGAAACAGTGTCTCCATAGCAAGATTTTCTTAAATTGGTTTTTAAGTTAGCACACAGAGCATAGTTATGGAACTTTGAAAATACTTCATTCTTCCTTGACCTCTCCATCACCTGTCCTGCTCCTCCCCCTGCACCCCTGCCTCTCCCCAGTAGTCCTTTCTCTTTTCATGTGATATACACTCATTTTCCTCCTTTCCCCTTCCCCTTAAGATCACTGCTTCTCTTGAGATTCTTTCTAATTTTGTAACTTATCACCCGTGTAAACACATACCCACATGCATACACACACATGCACACATGCACACATGCACCACACACACACACACACACACACACACACACACACACACACACACACACACACAATATTAAAGTATAGGATCAGCACACAAGAGAAAGCATGGTTTTTGGTTTTTGTCTCTGGAAGGCTGGCATATTAATGTAATGACCACCAGTTCAGCCTGTTTTCCGGCCAGACGTTGTTATTTCGCCTTTCTTTAGTGCTGAATAAGATTCTGTCGTGTATGTGTGTCGCATCGTGTTCTTTATCATTCCATCTATCGATGGACTTGAGGCCTGCTTTCATTTCCTGGCTGTTGCGAATACTGCAGCGATAAACATATGCAATTTTCTATGTGGCATGCTAACAGAAAAAAAAAGCCCCTGGATTTGTACTCAGGAGTGATACAGCTAAGTCATATGGTACTGTGGTGCTTTGAATATGCTGTTTAGCCGAGGCCGGTAATGGTGTCAGATCCCTTGGTTCTGTAGTTATGGGTGACCCTGACAAGCTGCTTATGGTGGTGCTGGGAAATGAACCTGTGTCCTCTGCAAAGGCAGCGAGTGCTTTTAACCCCGGAGCCACCTCTGTAACTCCTGAAGTAGGTTGAGTTTGCCTTTTCCTGAGGGCTCAGGAGGTTGAATGGTTTTGATATATATTTTTGTCATTTCTTCTTTTGAGAACTTTATGTTCTTTACCCACTGATATTTAAGATTTTTATTTTTGAGATTGTACTATAATTACAGCATTTTCCCATTTCCTTTCCTGACCCTACACCCTCCCATATACTCATTCTTGCTCTATTTTAAATTCATGGCCTCCTTTTCATTAAGTGTTGTTACATGCTTGCATAGATACATAGATAGATAGATAGATAGATAGATAGATAGATAGATAGATAGATAGATAGATAGATAGGCAGGCAGGCAGAAAGATAGACAGACAGACAGACAGATGTATGTTCCTAAGCCTGCTTAATTGCTGTCTTAGGGTTTTACTGCTGTGAACGGACACCATCACCAAGGCAAGTCTTATAAAGGACAACGTTTAATTGGGGCTGGCTAACAGGTTCAGAGGTTCAGTTCATTATCATCAAGTGGGGAGCATGGCAGCATCCAGACAGGCATGGTCCAGGAGGAGAATTCTACATCCTCATTTGAAAGCTGCTAGACTAACTTACAGGCAGCTAGAATGAGGGTCTTAAGCCCACACCCATAGTGACACACCAGCTCCAACAAGGCCACACCTCTTTTTTTTTAATTTTATTTTTTTTATTAACTTGAGTATTTCTTATATACATTTCGAGTGTTATTCCCTTTCCCGGTTTCCGGGCAAACATCCCCCTCCCCCTCCCCTTCTTTGTGGGTGTTCCCCTCCCAACCCTCCCCCCATTGCCACCCTCCCCCCACCAGTCTAGTTCACTGGGGGTTCATTCTTGGCAGGACCCAGGGCTTCCCCTTCCACTGGTGATCTTACTAGGATATTCATTGCTACCTATGAGGTCAGAGTTCAGGGTCAGTCCATGTATAGTCTTTAGGTAGTGGCTTAGTCCCTGGAAGCTCTGGTTGCTTGGCATTGTTGTACATATGGGGTCTCGAGCCCCTTCAAGCTCTTCCAGTTCTTTCTCTGATTCCTTCAACGGGGGTCCTATTCTCAGTTCAGTGGTTTGCTGCTGGCATTCGCCTCTGTATTTGCTGTATTCTGGCTGTGTCTCTCAGGAGCGATCTACATCCGGCTCCTGTCGGTCTGCACTTCTTTGCTTCATCCATCTTGTCTAATTGGGTGGCTGTATATGTATGGGCCACATGTGGGGCAGGCTCTGAATGGGTGTTCCTTCAGTCTCTGTTTTAATCTTTGCCTCTCTCTTCCCTGCCAAGGGTATTCTTGTTCCCCTTTTAAAGAAGGAGTGAAGCATTCACATTTTGATCATCCGTCTTGAGTTTCATTTGTTCTAGGCATCTAGGGTAATTCAAGCATTTGGGCTAATAGCCACTTATCAATGAGTGCATACTATGTGTGTTTTTCTGTGATTGGGTTAGCTCACTCAGGATGATAATTTCCAGTTCCAACCATTTAAGGCCACACCTCTTAATAGTACCGCTCCCCGGGCTAAGGATAAACAAGCCATCACAGTTGCGTGTTACTTGTCTTTATGTTTTCAGGGATGAACATTGGATATTGAATAACCAGTTTGTGTGTTCTTCCATGGGGAAGACCATTTCTCCTGCTGTTCACATTCCTGAGTTACCTGTAGTTCTTCCTGTAGGGTTTAGGCCTCAAGGACTTCCCCTCTTCTGTGTTGGCCTGTCAGTTGCTCTCCTTGTTCAGCTTTTGGCTAGGCAGAAGAGTTGGTGAGATTTGATGGCTGTGACTTCTCATGCTCTCTGGAGCACAGCCTCACAGCAAAGCTCCTGATCCTCTGGCTCCTCTTCCAGAATGTTCTCTGAGTCTTACGCGTGGGAATTATTTTGTAGGTGTATCCCTTGGGACTGGGCTCCACAACTTGGCATTTTAATTGGCTGTGGCTTTCTGTAACGGTCTCCTTCTGTCACAAAGGGACGTTTCCTTGACGAGGGGGGTGAGGACTACACTTATCTGTGGGGGTTAAGGGCAAATATTTAGAGTGAAGCTGGGGATTATGCTGATTTAATAAAGTGATAGTTGTAGGTTCTTATCTGATGCCCGAGAGTTCACTATTTTACCCTCCTTTTATATTTATCTCCCTCCCCTCCCTAATTAGAGCCCCACCTTTTTACCCATTTACCCAATCAGAACATCTGAACCTTGCTCTTCCCCTCTCTATGTCTCCCCCAACTCCCTACCCCAGCTGAGCTCCCCTTTTAACTTGGTTGGTTTCTGCCCTTACCTTAGGACATACCCTAGCGTTTGAAGACTTAGAGCTAGGCACCTCAGGTGAGCGAGAACATAGGATGTCTGTGTGGGTCTAGGTTACTCACTCAGTATAATTTTTTTCTACTTCCATCCATTTGCCTGCAAAGTTCATGGTGTCATTTTTATTTACAGCAGAACAGTACACATAGTGTGCGTGTACCGCATTTTCATTATGCCTTTGGCGATTAAAAAACATCTCATTTTTTTCCCATTTACTGGATATTGTGAATAGGGGAACAGTAGTGTGATGGGTTGTCCCTTTGGCACATGACGAGGAGTAGTATAGCTGGGTCATAGAGTAGATTTACTTTTAGCTCTTCGAGTGTCCTCCACACCAATTTCCGCAATATCTGCACCAGTTTGCACCCCAGCAGCAGGGAACAAGGGCTCCCTCCCCACCACACTCTCTCCAGCATCTGTTGCTGGTTGTTTTGTTGATCTTCATTCTGATTGGAGTAAGGTGGAACTTCAAAGTTGTTTTGATTTGCATTTCCCTAATTGCTATTTTTGAAAGGCATTCCTTAGCCATGAGAGCTCTTCCTTCTTTTGAGAGCTCTGTGTTCAGGTCCCAGGCCTTGGAATTGGGAAGGGCCTGGAAGGAAGTGAGAAGTCAGAACCTGCTAGGCTCTTAGATTCCGATGCCTGGGAAAGTTGGTGGTATGTTTCATGAAGGAAGGTGGACTTGGGGGAAATGACCATTCTCAAGTTCTTACTTCCTGTTTCCCCAATCCTCTTGGTGCCTTAGCTAAAACACAGTATCTGCTATCACTCCCTGTACCTGTTCACAGAAGTCCTAATGCTCCTTTCCCAGTGTCTTTAGCCTTTGTTTTCTGAGTCCTACACCCAGGATGTGGTACTAGGTGGAGTCCAGTTTAGGGAATGGCTGTACTTACATTGCAGACCTTACCTCCTTGGAACTGAGACAGTTCTTCTCTGCTGACTCAGAAAACCAGTCAGACTACAGTGTCAACGGAGTGTGAGCCTCATGGGTGGCTTATGGGTGAGTATGAACTTCTGGGAAAAGGCGTCAGAGAAATCATCTAGACCAGTGGTTCTCAATCTTTCTAATACTGAAACCCTTTAATGCAGGTCCTATGTTGTGATGATCCCCAACCATAAAGTTATTTTTGTTACTACTTCTTAACTGTCATTTTGCTACTGTTATGATGCAAATATATGATATGCAGGATGTCGGATATATGGCCCAGAGGGGTGGCTACCCCACAGGTTGAGAACTGCTGATCTAGATACAACCTTCCTCTGGCATCTGCTCACATTTATGGCTTGCTTCTGCCTACATTTATAGGTTGGGAGAAAAAAATCCTGTCCCTCAAACTGAACGGAAAAAAAAAAAAACCCTATGTATTTAAGTTCAGTTCCTCCAGATCTGCTATGCTAAACTCTATCAGGAAAGTGCAATAAACAGTGGGTGTTGAGGGGACAACGCACCCCACCGTGCCCCAAAACACAACAAGAGCATACTCTTGAATGCCTGTATAACTTACAGATTTTTGCTAAGCCAGTCATCCAACCATTATATGTTCCCATTTTCCACAGCTCAGTGTGCTTGTTTGCAGTGTTCAAATGGTCAATGGTATTTTTTTCTTCTCATGGAGGCAATGATATGTATCTCCCTGATCACTGACCTCAGGCGTGTAGTGCCCTCCTTCTGTTTCTGTGCACATTCTATTGGATTTGGAGAGTAGTTATGTGACTTGGTCCATGTGTGTGATCAAGTAGCTCTGAGAGCTGGTTTATGACTTTCCATTTCTTTCTTTACTCTGTCACAAAACCAGTAAGGTCAATGAAAAGGGGGCAGTCCTATCTGTCCATTACAGAATGTACACAAGGAACTGGGGTAGTTAACCTTTATGGGCAAATAACAAGAGGAGAAGCTGCATGCTTAGAAAAAAAAAAGAAAAAAGAAAGAATCTCTCTCTCTCTCTCTCTCTCTCTCTCTCTCTCTCTCTCTCTCTCTCTCCTTTCTCCTCCTCTTCCCTTCTCCTCTCTGTGGCTGTCTGTCTCTGTCTCTTCTTCACTCCCATTTCCCTCATATAAAGAACTTGGAAGTAATTTAACAGTACCCTAGAATCTCATCATTCAGTGCTTAATAGCCACATTGTAGACATTTACTGTCATGAGTCTTTTATTTGTTCAGAATATTTAAACTATTTCTTCAGATATTCAGAATAAAGATATTCACTGCTTCTTGCTTATAGTCATATGTACCTGAAGTGTTTGGAACTCCACATATAAAAACAGAAGCATCTAAACACCTTAGTTCTCATAAACCTGGACTTTAGGGAGCGTTTGGAAGTCTGCTCTGACTCTTCAGTTCCCCATAGTTGGGGGACAAAGTTTATGCCCTGTAAGGGTTTGGGGTTTTCTCTGAGCAGACTGCTAGATACTTTTCTTTCTTTCTGAGGGTCTAGAAATCGGCCTACAGGTCTTTGTTTCTGACTGTGAGCTTCCCCCTATCCTACTTGGCAGAGGAGTGAGTTTCCCTGCCCCTTTAGCCTTGGACAGTGGATGGGAGTAGACTTGAGGTGCACCACACCAACAAGGATGCAGATTTGACTCGGCTTTAGCGTCTACCTGACCCAAGAGCCTAGCCCTGGTCACCGTTTCCTCTGCACTTTGATCCATGAGGAGAAGCACACTGGGTGTCTGCCTCCAGCAGGGCCACCACTATCAACAGACCTGTCTGTGAGAATGCTAGGTCATTACTGTAAACCATAAAGGTTTGTGGCTGTTTGTCTCCCAAGTAGGAGCTGATCACTGCGTGAAGAGACACTAGGCACTGCCAATGAGTCCTTCTTCTTCCCTGATCATCTGTAGAATGGCAGACAGACAGACAGACACACAGACACACAGACACACACACACACACACTCTCTCTCTCACATACGCACGCATACACACGTACATAGTAAAGGACTTTGTGAGATGTTAAAGTGGTTTTATTTCCTACAGTGGAGAAAATTCCTGGGATTGAAGGTCCTCTTTATGTCAACATGGGCACTCCCATTTCTGTGCCAGCTGCTGTACCATCATAAGCCATAGCATTTATTGTATGCCTTTCATTTTCAAGGCTGACTGCCTTATCTTGTTGACTTTGCATCTAGTTCCGCCTACTAGATGGTCTTGCCCCCTTGGGTAATAACCAGGACAGAGAGAATAATGGGAGCAGAAGCCACCCAAATGGCCCTATTCCCAGAGCTTCTGAACTAGAGACATGGGATTGCCCCAGTTCCGATATTGGGTGTCCAGTAATGAGCGCCTGGTGAGGCCAGGTGAGGTGCAGGTCTGTACTAAAACTCTGTGGACTCCTGCAGACCAGAGGGAGAAAGAACAAGTTTATAGTATTCTGATGTTCACAAACCATCAAGCCCCAGGTCATATGCTACCAAAAGCTGCTTGCTTCTTGTGCCTTGGGCTGTTCTCAAGATCTCCTGACTCACATGTGCGTTCCCAGGACCATTGTCTTCTGCTGTGAACTTGACTCTACTTCTTTGAAATGTGTCACAGCAGAGAAGAGAGATGTTTTGGTCTTCTACATGACTGTAGAGGGCAGGTCAGGGTAACTACCCTACAGAACAAGTCCAAAAATCATCAGTGGCTCGATACAGTGGTCTACATGTAGCTTGCAACAGGAAGCAGTGCAGGCGTCAGGAAGGAAGAGGTGAGCAGTTGGGACAGAATCTTTTCTAGATCCATAAAGGTGTTCCATTTATCTCACATCTCCTTGGCAAGCCCTAGCCACATGACCCCTCCCCCGAAGGGCGTCAGTCAGGAAGTTCAGTGTCACTGCTAAAGGTAGAATGCAGATATGAAGTACTATCAGGCAATAGAGCTGAGTCTCATGTGACAGGGAGAGCCCTCCGACCCTCACAGCTGGACCATGTTCTTTCAAGTAGCTACAGATGCTTCTGAGGCAAGAGCACGCTTTTGATGCAATAGCTGCCAGTCGGTTTTGCCTTAAGCCTACTGCTCTTACACTAGCTTCGTTAGTTTTAATTTTGGTGTTTGGTGTGGATCTGTTTTCCACCAGAACGTTAGAAATTCAAATATTACTCGAATTTGAGCACCAATTGTATTTTTTTCAGTGTGTGGGGTGAGGGGGAGGGTTATGCACATGTATAGTTTGTGTAGGTGTACATACATGAGTGCATGTGCATGTGGAGGCTAAAAATGAACCCGAAATGTCTCAGACAATGTCTCAGACAAGTCAGCCTTGCTTTTTATTCGATGTGTGTTTATGTGTTTTCATGTTCATATATATGTGAATGTGTCCTGGGGGTTGCACAGGTCAGAAGACATACCTCCCTTCTGTCTTGTTCGAGATGGTCTCACAGCTGCCCACACCAGACTTGCTGGCTCCGAGCTTTCAGGAATTTTTTTTGTGCCTCCTGTCTCCCCATAGAAATTCTGGCATTATAAGCAAAGGGCACCTGGACTAGCTTTTAGGTGGGATCTGGGGATTTGAACTCAGGTCTTTATGCGTATACGCAGGCACTCTTTTCTGTTAAGCCACTTTTCCACATTCTAACTTTGCTATTACGCTTGGTGGCAGGGAATTTGACCAGAAGGCTAAGCTGGCTAGCCAGGGAGCTCCTCGGATCTGCTTGTCTTCACCTCTCCTGTGGTAGGGTTATAAGGATGTGCTTCCACATACAGTTCTGGGGAGAGGCTGGTCTTAGGGTTCAAACTGGGGTTCTCTGTTGCATAGCAAGCACTTTATTGACTCTAGCTCCTCGGGACATGTTTTAATGAAATTTTTTATTCTGTGTAATTTTTCTCCCTGGCATATTAATTAATATCTGTAGTAAATCCACAAGACAGATTATTTTTATTTTAGAGCTGAGGAATCCAGGATATGGAGAGGTGAAATGACTTCCTACCAATTGAGTAGCAGATCTGGGGTTCACACCTCACACTCATTTTCTGAGGCATCATGTCCCAAGACTTTCCTTTCTGGACCAGGCTGTCCCTTCTCTGCTTGCCCTACCCACCTCACTGAAAAGCCCCATTGTAGGTTCTCCATGGGGTTGTTTCCCTCTCAAAGTCCACAGTTTGCTCGAATAAGGAGGATACTTTCTCCTTCTGGTTCTAATGATAGTCCTATCAACATAAATTAGGAGGACAATCAGAATTAAAAGATTAGACTGAATGAGATTAGAGAAATAAAGACGACGTTAAATAGCAAGCATTACCAAGTCTTCCCTCCCCCAACCCCTGGCCCGTGGGGTTATGCAGAAAAGGATCTGAGAAATCACACAGTCAAGTACTGTGCACTTGTGCTGCAGCTTACTCGAACTGTGTGGACTCTTCTATGTCGAGCCTTGGTCTTTTTTGTTTGGTTTTTGTTTGTTTTCTTTTTGTTTTGTGAGTCTATATCAACACCCATGTCTTTGTAGCAAGTGCATCGGAATAATAGTCTTACCAACTACTGGTTATTTTATGACACACCGTGAAGCTAATATCACATCTTTAGGCATGGAGAGTCGGTTGAGCGCACAGGGTACCTTTGATCACAAACAAGGAGAGCATGACAAGGCTCCCCGGTAGACAGAGTGCAAGAAAACAATCACTGCAGAAAATTCTTTTCCAGTCTCTAGTGGCTACATGACCTTGAACTAGAATTTCTGATTCAATGTGTGCTGGGCTGCATTATTGGGAGTTTTTAAAATATTGTTTTCTGATTTTACTTTTTCTCTTTAGGTTTGCCTTGATGACTCGGGCCTGAGATCCAGGATGGTTTGTTCTTGGGACCAGACATGACCAAAAGTTGACCTCATGACCACGTCAACCTCTCCAGCTGCCATGCTTCTCCGGAGGCTTCGGCGACTTTCCTGGGGCAGCACCGCTGTGCAGCTCTTCATTCTAACTGTGGTGACATTTGGCTTACTGGCCCCTCTGGCCTGCCACCGACTCCTCCACTCATACTTCTATCTGCGCCACTGGCATCTAAACCAGATGAGTCAAGATTTCCTGCAGCAGAGCCTGAAGGAGGGCGAGGCTGCCCTTCACTACTTTGAAGAGCTGCCCTCTGCCAATGGTTCCGTGCCCATCGTCTGGCAGGCCACTCCCCGCCCCTGGCTGGTGATCACCATAATCACTGTGGATAGGCAGCCTGGCTTCCATTATGTCCTACAGGTAGTGTCCCAGTTCCATCGGCTTCTGCAGCAGTGTGGCCCTCAGTGTGAGGGGCACCAGCTCTTCCTGTGCAATGTGGAGCGAAGTGTGAGCCATTTCGATGCTAAGCTGCTCACCAAGTATGTCCCCGTGGCCAACCGCTACGAGGGCACGGAAGATGATTATGGTGATGACCCTTCAACTAACTCATTTGAGAAAGAGAAGCAAGACTATGTCTATTGCCTGGAGTCATCGCTGCAGACCTACAATCCAGACTATGTCCTGATGGTGGAGGATGACGCTATTCCAGAAGAACAGATCTTCCCAGTGCTGGAGCACCTACTGCGTGCCCGCTTCTCTGAGCCACACCTCCAGGATGCCCTGTATCTAAAGCTCTACCACCCAGAGCGGCTACAGCACTACATCAACCCAGAGCCTATGCGGATCCTGGAGTGGGTTGGTGTGGGCATGCTGCTGGGGCCTGTGCTAACCTGGATATACATGAGGTTTGCCTGCCGCCCAGGCTTCAGTTGGCCCGTCATGCTTTTCTTCTGTCTGTACAGCATGGGGCTGGTGGAACTGGTGGGCCGACACTACTTCCTGGAACTGCGGCGCCTGAGTCCTTCCCTGTACAGTGTGGTTCCTGCGTCTCAGTGCTGCACCCCAGCTATGCTCTTCCCTGCCCCCGCTGCCCGCAGGACCCTCACCTACCTGTCCCAGGTGTACTGCCACAAGGGCTTTGGCAAAGACATGGCACTGTACTCTCTGCTGAGAGCCAAGGGGGAGAGGGCCTATGTTGTGGAGCCCAACCTTGTGAAACACATTGGGCTGTTCTCCAGCCTGCGGTACAATTTCCATCCCAGCCTACTCTAGGAGTGCCAAGACATGCTTTTTTGCAATAGCTCTTTCCGAGAGAGGCACACACTGAACTCTTTACTTAGATGTGGTTGCTTGAAGAGATTTCGTTGTTCAATGTTGCTAGGTGTAAAGGCTCTGGGACAGTGGAGGAATGCACCCGAGTGACAAGCCTGGTAATCCTCCTGCAGAAGCAGTTTGCCACAGGTCTGGATCTCTGTCCCTCTACACAGCCACACTGCTTCATGCCGTCCGTCTCGCTCAGTGAGGATGATTGCCAGTGACCGTTATCTTCTCCATCGTCTGCAAGTTCTGCCCCGTGACAGAGCCCATGACTGCCAAAACACCTTGTGCACTGTGGTGTGAGCCTTGAACTAGGGTTTTAAAGGTAGAGTGTGGTGAGCAGTCAGATGCTTTGGAACGAATTCCTTTCTCGAGGTCTAAGAATGGATGTGTGCGTAGATTGTATATCCAGAGCAGGCAGGGCTGGGTGGCCATATTCTATTTGTTTTCCTTGACCTGGTGTAATAAAAATGTCAAAGTCACGCTGTGTCAGTCATCTTGAGGGAGGTGTCTGGCTCTTCTGTGATACGGTGACTTCTTTTCCCACTACCCGTTGTGTACTCAGAGCAAATGCCATTGATGAGAGCTTTAACCCACAGCAGAATCTGCACGCACTTTCCGAGTAACCCAAGTCGAGCTGCTTTAGTTAAATACAAAATTAATGCTGAACATTTCTGCCCTAGTCCGAGTCCTTGGCAGGCGGATATTTCAGAAGGAGACAGAAGAGTGACCTCTTCTGTATAGCCTTCTCCCTACGTTTGCTGCCTGAAGGTTCACCCTTGTTTTCTACGAGTGAAGTTAGGGTGTGGAAGGCCAAGTATGGGCTGCGAAGTGAAAACCTCCCTACTTGTATGTTCATGGGTGGAAGGGCACTCGTGTGTGTGTGTGTGAGAGAGAATATATTTACAATTAAAATGTTTTAGTTATGTGTGGGAGGTGGCATGTTAATGTGTGTAGGAATTCATCTATGTATCTGCAGCTGTAGACATCCGGTGTTCTTCTCAACTGTTCTCTGCTGACAGAGAGCCTCACTGAACGTAAAATCCACCAGTTTGGCTAGATTGGCTAAGAAGCAAGCTCCAGACAACCCCCTGCCTCTGCTTCCCCACTACACCGTTGTAGATATGTGCCGTTCTGCCTGCGTGCTGGGGAGCAAACTCAGATCTTATGGGACATGCAGTTTAGCAGCTGAGCCATCTTCCTAGCCCACATTTGAATATTTTGAGTAAGATATTTGTGATCCTGTTTAATGGGGACATAGGGCGTGTGGCTTTCATGGTAGCTGTTTGAGCCCAACCACTGCTAAAAATAGAGACTGGCTTTTCATTGTGGCTTCTGAACATTTCCAGTTCAGCTTTCATCTGGCCCCACCTCCAATCAAACAAAAACCAATTGCTCCTTCTAGTGATTAACTAAGACTCCTGTTGAACTTATTCCGCGACTAACTTCTGAAACTTCCTTCTCTTGAATCTATTAGGCAAATGTCCCCAGATACTAGTTCTAAAACTAGGGGCCAGCAACTCTCTTCAGGAGGATGCTTAATTAATTATTTTAGGATTTAAGGGGCTGCCCAGTTCAGAGGTCACGTTGTGTTTAAATTTCCATACCTTCCACAGCACTGAGGGAGAATGATTGATTGCCCTCACTCCCCAGGTCCGAGTTCAGACCCAGAGATGTTAAGCAGGTCTGAGAAGTGGAGAAGGCAGCAAAGAGCTTTTGGCAGGGCTCATTTAAGTGCTGAGCAGGGGGCTATAGGTGGGCTGAGGTCCTCATCCCCTAAGAAGTGGCACAGGTTGTGGGGGTGGGGGATGAAAATCCCCAACAATCTTGCCCATCTATCAGAATTTAAACTATCATCATTAGGCTTGAGAAACCACTGAGTGTACCTGCACTGGTTTAACACCAGTTAAAAAGAAAGCACTGGTCCGCTAGGGCTTCCTGAAGAGAAGTCTGTCAGCCTCTGGCTTTTCTTTTAATTCTTTTGAGTTTTATGCAGGTCCCTGACACATTGCCCAGGACTTCACCTCCTAAGCGCCGGGATTATAGATACATACTATGCTTAGCTTATCATTCTCTTGTTAAGTTTTTAAAAGATGTGTCATTTTGAATGTGTGTGTGCGTGCATGGAGGCCAGAGGCTTTGGGTCCCAGAAGACCCCCTCGAGCTGGGGTTACTGGTCCTTGTGAACTACCTGACCTGGTATCGGAATCAAACTCAGGTCTCTCTGAGCCATCTCAGCTCTGTCATTCTCTTTACGTATGCTCTTTGTTCTTACAGCATCCCTGCCACCATTGCCACAGGTACACATTTACACTATGCAGCGTCAAGACGAACTGGAGAACGTCGATTGCTGACTGTGCAAGCAACCTCAGTCACGGGCAATGCCAGAGCTTACACTGGTTTCAGATACAGTGGGGCCACCCGGTCATCTCAGTCCTCATGAGTAAACTAGGTACAGTGTAGTGGCTCGTTCTTTCGCTCTTTCTTGGCTTGTCCCGGCAGCTCTAAGCAGACTGTGGAGCCCCCAGGGACAGTGTTTGTAAAAGATTCTCAGGAAGATATACCAGCACCTACAGCCCAAGAGAGAAGTCTTGAGGACGCTGAAGACGAAACTGTTAACAACAAAGTGAAAAGTAGCTGTGCACAAAAGGCCTCCGTGCACATCCCCCTCCGCAGAGGGTGTATCTAAAAGTTACACAAAGATGTTCGCCATGACCACTTCCCACTCCTACTGTTTTCTCCTCTCCCTAATTTTCCTCTTTGGTCCCATTTTTCTTTGTCAAATCTATCCCCTCCCTATTGGTAGTTCCATTGTGGGCCCTTTTACTCTTAATTATCTGGGATCTTTCCATTCCTTTCCTAGGTGTCAGGTAAGACAAAGCCATGCATAAAACACAGAAGACACCCTTGTGGGCAGCTTATGCTCTGGAAGTAGAGGCAGAAACCAAAACAGCAAAGAGAATTTCCAGCAGTGACTGAGAGACATGGGTTATAAGATAGAGTGACCAGGAAGGGGGGGGGGGGCGTGCGTTTAAATTGAACTTACATTAAATCTCTGGGAAGATGGTAGCCAAGGGAAAAGCTTTCCAGACAGTGCAACAGTCTTGAAAGAACAACTACTGTAGACTTTGCGAGGACCTGAAAGAACACTAGTTCCTTCGAGTTTGAGGACAGTAGGATGCAAAGCCCGCGTGTACATGGTTCAGACAGAATCAGGTTTGGGAAGTCTGGACATGGGTAGTTTTTTCCTGCTACAGTGGGAAAACAGGTTGTAGCAAGTTAATGAATTAATTTTGCAGAGCACGGACAGTCCTTTGCATTCTCTACTCAGATTCTGCAGGGGCTTACGGAAGAGACATACGATGTAAGAGTGTAGGATACACAAGAGTGTGTGTATGACAGTGGAGAGAGCGTCTCACATAACATCTCTGTAGTCTTTTTTGACAGCTTAAAGCTACCCTGTTCCTACTTAAGACATCTGTTCCTTGGTTCTTTTCGATAAACTAATCACTTACTTTGGGTTTTCAGATATTTCTCCAAAGATATTTTAGTTGGGAATCATTTTATTTTATATAAAGTTTCTGTAGGTTAAAGTGATAATATTAGAAAATTACACAGTGAGGGTCCACAGTGATTCTGCAGTTCTAATACTAGGATGATATCTGTCGTGTGCAGACTTTTCCTGAGGAGACACAACATACACACATGCACATGCACTTGTCCATTAACCCCATCAGCCCCCAAAATAGAAGCCACACGCCAGAGCGATTGCACTTGTCGAAATAGTGAGTTTTGATTGGGGTCACTAACAGGAGTAGAGGTGATGAATTACTTACTGGTGTAAGAATGACTCAAAAGTGAACTAGACTGTTGGGGGGAGGGCGGCAATGGGGGGAGGTTGGGGAGGGGGAACACCCATAAGGAAGGGGAGGGGGGAGGGGGATGTTTGCCCGGAAACCGGGAATAACACTCGAAATGTATATAAGAAATACTCAAGTTAATAAAAAAAAAATAGTACCAAAAAAAAAAAAAAAAAAAAGAATGACTCAAAAGGGACTGGAGAGATGGCTCAGCATTTAAGAACACTGTTCTTCCACAGGTCCTGGGTTCAATTCCTAACCACCACGTGGTGACTCGCAACCGTCTGTAATGGGATCCGATGCCCTCTTCTGGTGTGTCTGACGACAGCTACAGTATATTCATATAAAATAAATCTTTTTTTAAAAAGTGACTGAAAAGCAGCTGCATCTCAGACAAGCCCATCCAACACAAGTGACAACTCAGGAGAAGGGCTTCCGGATACCTCTAGAGTTCTCTGCACAGCTTGCAGGTCTAAAAGCTCTCCTCTCAGCAGTTCTGCAGAGCAGGCTCCTACCGCAGGAGTTGTTCACTGCTCTCATAAACTGGAGAGAGGTGCTTCTAAATCCTGCAGGTTTCAACTTTCCCAAACAGGGAACTTTGTTTACCTTCTGAGCCTAATGACCTCGCCCCCACTCTCCACCCCTACCTCTCTAAACACGAGTTTCAGTTTGGAGAAAACGGTTGTATTGAACTCCACCTCTTCTGGCTTTTATCATTCTCTCCAGCCTCCTCTTTGACAAGACTTTCTGAGCCTCGGAGGGGATGACAGAGATGTCCTTATATGGCTAAGCACTGGGATGTTATGCACAGCAACAGTCACTGGTTCTCAGGGGTTTCAGCAGTGGTTAGGAGTCCGTATGATATGCCATCTATTGCAGAAGCCAGTTTCCTTCCATGACTGGTTTCACTTGACAGCAACAGAGATCTATGGGTGTAAGAATAAGTGTTTGGAAGGCAGTTTGATAGGCATACACTATCCACTTATCAAACCATACCCATGACTCCCCACACTGGGCCTATGACCTCTCCAGACACAGGTTTTTGCCCTGGTTTACAATACCCGAGAAGAACTGCCTTCAACAGAGCTGACCTTAAATCCATTCGAAAACTGGATTGTACTCCTGATGTCTTGTTACTATTACACAAGGGGAAAAATTCTGTATGCATTCTGTACTTCAGCGTGGAGGGTCCATAGCCAAGCAGGAATGTTAGAGACAGTACTCCCCAAGAAGCCTGTGTACCAAATACCAACCACCTTATGGCACTGTGAAAACCAACCAGTAAGGAGGGAGCTTCCAGCTTAGTCCCAGGTTACCTTGCGTGTCCCAAAGCCAAAGCGTGAGGTGTCTTTGGTCATGGGCTTACTATCTAGGTCTGGACTGCCACTGTGGCAATAATAATCTTTAGAAGGTTTGTGAGGCATCATGGGTAACTCCAGCTAGTCACTTATAAGGAGCTAGCCCACTTCTGGCACTGGGCCAGTTTTCATTTAATGTCCTTGTAACTTAGAAGAGCTGGTTTCCACCTGCTTATTGTGCTTCCTAAAATCTTTAGCTGTTGTTTCAGTAACTATTAAAAAAGAAAACCAGACCGAGGAGGTTTTAAGGTAGGTTGTAAGGTACAGGAAGCATCACACTTGGTTGTCTTCAGTCCAGTTCTGTGCATCAGAGCTGTGCAATGATTGCCGGTCACTGGCAATTCTCTGTCACTGAGTTTGGTAAGACCCCCCGATAATGGCTTCCCTGTTACGAGCTTGCATGGAAATGCTTATAGAAGGCCCATGGCAGTGGGCCATGCTGGTACTACAACTCTTCTGTTGCTAAGGATAATGTGGCCCAATGAAGTCTTCCATTAACACACTTCATATTTTATTTTCTGAGACAGTAGACTATGACTGTTTTGAAGATAAGTTACTTTGGATAGAATCAAAACCTCCCAAAAACATATTCAGATATTCCCAGGAATCTGAAAAACTCATAAATTTAGGAGCTCTTCGAACTCACAGAGAAGCAGCTTCCTAGCTGTAATCCTTACACAGCAGCTAGCTAGCATCTCCTTCTCTTGCTCTGCCCTGACTCTGCACATCAAGTAATCCTGGGGGGGCTCCTTTTTTGCTTCTGCTGCTTGCCAAATCTCAGAATGTGTGTTGAGGTGGCTGTCCTTTTGGTCCCTCTTCAGCTACAGGTTCTACAGGCCAAAGCCAGGGTGTGCTGTGACCAGATGCTAACATCTCAATAGTACCACAATAAAGTTTTTTCTAACTGCCACCGTGTACCCGCTGAGGAATGTTCCTTCCACTATGTTCCAACGGTCTTATGAGGAACATGAAGACTTCATGCTCAATTAAGTAAGGCTAAAAGAGATAAACAGATCTTTATTTCAGACTGTAAGTGGCCAGAACTAAACACCCAGCCTTGCTTAACTGCCAGAAGGCCACTTGCAAGAGGTCTTCCACTTGGAAGGGAACAGATTCGGATGCCTGCTTGGCCTGCTGAATAGCTACTCTAAAGGTTTAGGGAATGTGAGATGCTTTGCCACCTGATTGCCAAGTCAGCACTGCTTACACCTGGGCACCTGACGAGGACGCTCTGGTTTTCAATCCCGATTTCCATAAGGGCTTCAGTGTAGTGGGTTTTGAATCAGCAAAAGTGAAAAGCTCAGCTTGGCATCTTTTTCATAAAATTTCAAGTCATCTCTGGAAGCCTTCTTAAACGGTCAAGAAGACACCGTGATCATACCCATTGGTTGGTTCATACCTTCTCTAGTGATTTTTTTTTGTGAAAGAACAGATTTAGGGAAAAGGAGGAGGGAAGAGGAAAGGTTTTAAAACCCAGTCAGGTAACTGATTGGTGATATACACTATCAATCACATTTTATGGCTGCAGGAATCTATTGATTAATTTTGTCAATATATAACTGTTTAATTGAAATTACCTGCTTGTTTTGTTTGTTTGAGACAGGGTTTTTCTTTGTAGCCATGGCTGGAACTTGCTCTGTAGACCAGGCTGGCCTTGAACTCCCAGAGCTCCCCCTGCCTCTGCCTCCCAAGTGTTGAAATTAAAGGTGTGAGCCACTGCCACCACCCAGCTTTGAAGTTGCTTTCAATTATAAAAGTCTTACCCTGTTCCTAGCTTTTAACAGCTTAACATAGGGACAAAAGAATCAGAAGTGTGTCAAGAGTACATCCTTCACAAGTTACATTCCAATTAAAAATATGTTCAAAGGTGTGTTTTAGCACACTCCGTGTAGTAAGGAGTTTTGGGATTAGGGGAAGAAGGGTGAAGGACCCCAGCTTTTATAGGTTCGAGGTTCCCAAGTGATGTTCTCAGCCAGTTACAAGTACTTTCCAGGAAGCAACAATATAAGCCTGGTCCTGAGTGAGTGGCAGTCTCAACCCAGTTGATGTGCTCAGGATCCCTTACATCTTCAGCATTCCTATTGATATAAAAGGAAGTCAGAACAGAAGACAGATGTTACAACAGATCAGCTAAAGTTGCTTAGGAAATACCAAGGTACGCAAAGTAGAATTTAGACAATAAAGGGCCACTCAAGAATGAGTAGCTACTGACCAGACTTGTCAGAAAGAACAGGAAATGTACATCTCTAATAAAAGTTTTAGGTTGTTGGGAAAATGCTAAGGCCACCAATTAGCCCTCTTCCTATAAGAGAAGGAGACATCCCTGGACCACTTCTGACCAGTCAAGCCCTTTCTCACATCAAAGAACATACCTCTATCAGGCAGGCAAAGGGGAGTTGGCAGCATTAGATCACATTAAGTTCTGGCCCCAGCTTTTCCACCAGGAAGAGCATCATTCTATGAGACGGGCAGGACAACCGAGCTTAGATAGCATGGAATGCTATTAAAGTAGGGCAAATCTCCTAAGAGGTATGGATAGCTTGTCGGTTGTTTCTGATACTGAATTAAGTGGGCATCTCTGGAGTAACAGTTGTACAGGGTGTGGATGAGATAGGTGTGTGAACCATGTGAAAATATGAAGTATAAGATCCCAGACAGGGAGACCAGCAACTGCTATGAGGTCCTGAGGTATATCCTATCTGGTGTATTTAAGGAGAATAAGGTCAGAGTGAAGGGAGAGTCATCAGGAGTAGGCACAGCAAGCTCTTTTAGGCCCCTTATGGAGTTGGTATTATATTCTAAGTGGGACAGAAATGTTTCAGGAAGGCAAAAGTGTTCTGAACCCCGAGTGAGCCTCAGAAAGAGATGTGAAGGAAATGTCTGGGCAAAATTGAGATCAACATAATCATGTAGCCTCTTCTATACAAACACCAAGATTTCTTCAGTCACAACCATAGAATATAAAAGTAGAAAGAAAACTGCATTTGTGCTAGAATCAAGGTCAGAGAACAATTGCTTGTTGTGTAGGGTCATGGGAATTTCCAGAAGATACTGCTTGCAAAAGAATTGATTGCAAAAACAGCAAGAGGCCTGGACTTCAGCATAGTCAAGCCATTTGCATAGGGGTCGAGATGAGAATGGAGAAAGAGGGGGTCTAGGAACATAGCCAGATCTCCACCATTTGCTCTGGGACAATTTACCTCATACAACACCTCATACAAAGCAAGTTCTTTCAATATTACTTTCTGATAGTCTGCTTGGCAAATGTCCAAGGCACTGCCTTGTGGCCAGTTGTATGGATTTAGCCTTACATGACTAGAGCCATAGAGAATCACAATACCACCTTGCCTGTATAACCAGTCAGCTTTTCCCTACATAATTTCCCAGAAAACCATTGTAGGCCATCTTTGCCACTTTGTAGGTTCTTCTTTCTTCCTCCTTTCCCCACCCCCTTTCTACCCTTTCAACCCTCTAACACGAGATAGGAGAGGGGGAAAAAGGATAGAAAGGAAAGGGGGCGGTATTGTCATTAGACTACTTCCTGCTGGTTAGGAGTGTCGAGTTGCTTGGGGCAAGTTTGATCTTAGCCATCAATATCTAATTTCTTCTTCTTTCTTCTTTGTGCATGGCTACTTAAAAAACCATGGAGATCAATAGCAACCAACAACCAACCCAACAGTAACATGCCACCCCAGGGCCCCAGCATTTATATAATCTCTGAAAAGCCCTTCAAATTCCAAATTCCAGGAACTATTTGCCACTAGTAAAATCACACCCTTGTTACAGCATGAGGCAAATCATAGTTAGCTGCTGTGATTAATCTGAAGCAGGCCCATATCCCTCACCTGAGATTAAAACACAAACATTTTTATAATATTTCTATGTTTTTAAAGAAACCAAAACTCTAAAATTGTCACCATAATCTACTATCTATCTATCCATCATCTATCTATCTATCTATCCATCCATTATCTATCTATCTATCTGTCTGTCTGTCTGTCTATCTATCTATCTATCTGTCTGTCTATCTATCCATCATCTATCTATCCATCATCTATCTATCTATCTATCTATCTATCTATCTATCATCTATCTATCTATCGCTATCATCTATCCTATTCTTTTAGCATTATATATAGACAAGCACCAGGAATGTTCCTGACTCACTGGTATTAGCTAATGTAAGCCAGTTACATTATGGGTCGGATGAAGTTACCTTTGTCCTAACAAATAAATGCCTCTTTCTGATCCAAACTGCTCGAACTTTACCAGATTTTTCTGCTCCCCCAAATCACACCTCTGAGTGTAAAATCACACTTCTCAGTAAATTAATTGCACTCTATGTAAAGCTGGATCTGTCTCCTCTTCAGTCTCCCAGCACCTTGAAGTCATTTCTCATGTACAGTGACTGAATTGTTTCAGAACACTGACATCTAACATAATCAGCTTCTCCAGCAAACAAAATATAAACAAAAACAAAAGGCATAGAGGCATAGGCTCAGCTACTTCTACTGATACAGCAAGGAACCAGTTGGAATTCCTTGTTAAACAAGTACATTTCCTAGCCACTGCTTCCTTTGGAACTGGCTCTCTTCACGCCATCCCTAGACAGTTTGATTCTTGAATTGACAAGGGAAAACTACATTTAAATCAAACTTAGGGCATGAATCTCTTTGGGGGAAGGAGGATACAACAATACAAAACTCCTTAGCTTTCTGGCAAGATAGCCAGAAACTACCCTAGGACTCCTTCTGTCCTAGACTGCTCAAGCACAGGTTTACAAATACAATAAAAAAGATGCAAGAGATGAAAATGGGGTTTAATTTAGAAATCAGAGAAATATCTTCCAATGAAATGTAGTTGCTTTTGTGAATAAGAGAAATTTTAGAACATCCTCATGCATTTTTTCCTCAAGAATCAGGAGAGTTTTGCAACTTCAAATCCAGGGTATAGTCATGAAACATTAGTGAAAGCAAGATCTAGAACCAACTCTTGGCCATGGAGTGCTGGATATGTTTGAGTTTCAAACTTCTGAACTCCATCCTGCCATTTCCTCTCAGTACCTTGGCAAACATCATCATTTAGAATGCAGAAAACAAACAAACAAACAACAAAACAAGTTACAAAAACCAAACCAACCAACCAACCAAACAAACCGAAAGACAAACCTAAACAAACCTCACCCTAAACCATCTTATGATCTGTCTTAAGCTCAAAACCTTTCCTAGATGAGTCTTTTTCTGCACAAGAGGCTGTCCTCTGGTTCTTGCTTAGTCTTCTAAGTGGAACGACAGCTTTTCCAAGGAGTGGGGAAAGCCAGACTAGCAGCAGCATGTGCCACCTGCATGCGCCAGCACCATGGGAACCGAATGGGGAGCAGCTCAAAAGCAAACACCTGAAAGAAGAGATTCCAGCAGACACCAGAGCCTTAAGCTAATTCTAAGGGGCCTTCTCTCTGGAAAGACAAGTTCCTTCAAGATATCAGCAGAGAAGACCTTGAGCGCCCCCTAGAGGGTAGAGAAGGTCACAACATTTCCCCAGTAGGGCCTGCCCGCTATGTAATAATGGCTGTGTCTGTCCCTCAGAGGAGGTATCAAATGCAGTCTCTTTACAGCCTCTGGCCTACCTGACTTACACCACTTACAACAAGTTATGTGACAGCTCATCACTCTGTTATGTGTGTGAGTTCCTTGAGGTCAACAAGACTGTCTTTAGGTGTCCTCCATTCATTACAATGGCGTCAGTTACTTGAAGGGCCTTGTTTTATCTTCCGATGCTCTTGTTTCTTCTACTTTACCTAAATCTATATCATAACTAACAACTTATAATGTCTTAATGCGCTTAGTACTCATGAGTCCATGAAGGCAGATGTCCGTGCTTGCATTTTCTAGAGAAAAGGAGCATTTATTTTCTCCCTTGGAGTGAGCCTCAGGAAGCAGTTGCTTACCCTTGCCTTATGGTGCAATCACCCAGGGATCCACATTCAGAAGGATTTGGCATT
Organism: Rattus norvegicus; assembly: GCF_021556685.1. Lineage (NCBI taxonomy): Eukaryota > Metazoa > Chordata > Mammalia > Rodentia > Muridae > Rattus > Rattus norvegicus. Next base: position 69,149,552 of record NC_141538.1, on the reverse strand, counting down.
TGTTTTATGCTCTGCTGTTGGCATCTTGAAAATATATTTGAATTTGCGTAAAGAAAGTCCAGCCGGGGGGTGGTGGTGGCACACACCTTTAATCCCAGCACTCCGGTGGCAGAGGAAGGCAGACCTCTGTTTGAGACCAGCCCGATCTACAGGGTGAGTTTCAGGACCCAGCTTCTTGTATCAGGAAGCAATAGCATCGGCAAATTTCAATGGATCAATAGAGTATGCATGCGAACAAGAGTCCGGGTAGGACACGTTGTCGGTCACTCCTGGCTGTGCTTGCATGTAGTCTTGACTATGTCTAGTAGTACGGGCTTTCCACAGCTCCTTAATAGATGGGAGTTAGATACGGATTTGTGGAAAGATGCTGGTAATACAAGCTTGCCATTCGAGCTAGGTACTGGTTACTTTTCTGGTTGCCGTGACAAAATGCCCTGCCCAACTTAAAGAAGAAAGAGTTAACATTTTTACTTAGGGTTCCAGAGGGGTACGATGGTCGGGATGGCACGTCAGGTTGGCAAGTCTATCCGCTGGAGCTCTCGCCTTGAGCCACGGGCACGAAGCAGAGATGGTGAACTGTGAGTGCGGTGCGGCCTTTCACTCTCGGAGCCCACTCCCAGGGACGTACTTTCATTGTGGGAAGTTTCCTGAGGAAGCGCCCTTACACCAGTATGAGTGGAACCGAGGTGTCACAAGGCGATCAGAACCAGGATGGTTCCTGAAGGGCCCCGGTCCCAGGTTCACTTTGTATTCTCTGAAGGTTTGTACTCTAAACCTTCTGGGGGGGATGGTGGTGTGAACAAACAAGGAAGATTTTACAGAAATGTACACAGCAGTCAGCAAGTCGTTAAGGCCAATGACCTATTGTTTCATCTGCTTCCCCAGGTCACTCTGCTCAGGTAGCAAGGGATGAGACGTAGTGGTTGGCAAATAGACGGCACAGTAGTCCTTTACGTAAATCACTAAAAAAAAAATCAATAAACCAGGGTGTAATAATTGGTTTTTCTCAACTTACTCTATTTCATTCTCTCCTCTTCACTTTCACTACATATTATTAATCTATACTGAAGAAATGAGTTGGTACTCTTGGCATATCATCTGTTGGCGCTCGTTTGTACCCACCCCAGCCTTAACCCTTTGAATAACGCATTTGGTATTCACCCATACTACTCCTGACTGATAATGTAGTAGAGAGCTGGCTATGCTGATTTGGTGATACCTACTGCAGTGGAACGGGTGGTCATGGACCCTGATGGGGCCATTCCTAACAGGTCTAGTAAAAGCACAGGAGCTCCATTATTCCTTGAATCTGAAGGATATAACTATAGCTGTATTTCCCTCCCTGAGAGTACTCCTAAGTTGGGGGCCAATAATCCTAGTCTTCAAGTGTTTCCTTTATATCAGGTATAAATACCCTTGGGGCAGATGAAGTGTGTACTATTAGGAACTACTATAATATTTTATTTTTTTTTAATCTAACTGCATACAGCTCTTTTTATTTCCCACACACTGGGCTTTTCCTATTACCTAAACAGGAGGCCCAGTTACATATGCCCCTTTGTGTTGTTAGTCAGGCTTTAGTTAGTCATCTCTACTCTGGTGTAAGCCACCCTGGCTTGCATGTAAGCATATAGAGCCATCCTGCATTTACTACTAAGAATACATAGGGAAGGTGGACTGGAGGAACGTGAGCATGGGGACAGAAGGGTTCAGGTTAGGGGAGGATGGGGGGAGATGCTACTGGGAGAGATGACTTTTGGGGGGCATTTCAGGGCGAGACAGAAACCTAGTGCGATGAAATTCCCAAGAATCTATGAGGGTGACCCTACCTAAGACTCCTAATAATGGGGAATATGGAGCCTGCACTGGCCATCTTCTGTAAACGGGCAAAGCTTCTAGTGAAGGGACTGGAACACAAGCTCAGCCACAAAGCCTTCAATTTGCCTTAGATGTGCTAGGGTTAAGAGGGAGCAGAAATTGAGGGAGTGGCAATGCAATGTCTGGTTCACCTTGTAACCACGAGAGAAAGCCCATCCCTGACTCTGCCTAGATGGCCAGTGTTCAAATGGGTAGGACCTCAGTTTTGTGTGAGCATGGGGCCCTTGGGTCCCTACTTAGGATTGTTCCAAGCGCACTATAATGAGGATTTGCTCATTTTTAGGTCAATGTCAGCAACCTTGGGGCAGCCAAATATCTTTGCAACAATTCTTGTATGGCAGTTTTTCCAGATGAACTAAATCCTCTCCCCATCCCCTCCCACCCAAATCTATACCCTTTCTCTCTATCCTTAGAAAACAAATATGTATCTAAATACAGCCAATAATACACCCAGCTTTTACATAAGTTCTGGGGACTGAGCTCAGGTTCTCATGGTAGGGCGATCCGTTTACCAGCTGAGTCATCTCCCAGCATCAGTTTACTGTCCTTAATGTCACTTCCCCTTCTTTTTTTTCTTTTTTCTATTTTTCGGAGCTGGGGACCGAACCCAGGGCCTTGTGTTTGCTAGGCAAGCGCTCTACCACTGCGCTAAATCCCCAACCCTCCCCTTCTTTTTGAACAGGAACCCCACTTTTTTTTCACCAGGCTTCGTAAATTTTGCAACTTCTTCAATTACCATGCAACTCTGTGACTTTTGGCCTTGTCTAGCTCAAGAGAATGAAGTTACCATCTGAGTTGAGGGTAAAGGGGTGCTAGTTCCTGGTTGATTCTTCTCTCTTGTTTTCTAAACCTGTTCCATCCCACAGTCACAGGGGAGAAGAGGGAAACAGAGCCACAGAATGACTGTTCATCATTTCTTCATCGTATCTCAACATGCATCACCCTTCACCTTCCATCACACACACACACACACACACACACACACACACACACACACACACACACACACCCCACTTGATACTCGATACTACCAACTCCTCTCATAGGTCCCTCATTCCTATTCTTTCCCACTGTCTCAGAAATTGATCACCTCCCCTGAGCACACTGCCAAACCTCTCCCTTCTCTTTCTTGGGATCCTCCTCCCACAGCGTTAGTGAATACTAAAGAGAGAATTCAAATTTCTCTGTAATACCACAATGCTCACAGAGGAGGCCACCCTCTGGTCACAGGAATTCTCAAGGCTTCTCAGAGTGGCTTGTTGCTAGCAAAGCAGGTAGCCCTGGCCTACAGCTCAGTAAGTTGACTTGTTTAAAGGTGCAAAGTGTACACACACACACACACACACACACACACATACACACACATACACACACAAACACATACACACATACAAAAACACAGACACACACAGACACACACACACATACACACACAAACACAGACACACACACAGACACACACACATACACACACAAACACATACACACACATACACACAGACACACACACAGACACACATACACAAACACAGACACACACACATACACACACATAAACACACACAAACACATACACAAACACAGACACACACATAAACACACACAAACACATACACAAACACAGACACACACACATACACACACACATACACACACATACATACACAAACACAGACACACACACAGACACACACACATATACACACATACACACAAACACATACACAAACACAGACACAAACACAGACACACACATACACACACATACACATACACACACATACACACACAAACACACACATACATACACAAACACACACACACATACATACACCCAGACACACACACACACACACACACACACACACACACACACACACACACACACGAATGCTTGGACACTGGCAACTTCCCCAAATCTGAGGAACGTACTGCACTTTGTGGAGATCCTGGAATGGAAATCTGAATCAGTTCCCTCTGGATCTAAACAGACAAGGAGAGTCATGCTGAGCTCTGAGCTGGGTCTGCATCTGTGACATGGCCTTCCCTCCCTAGCAGACCTGTGTAACAGGACTTTTGCAGAAGCACTGCAGGCAGCTGTCCTCACTTCCTAGGTTGTGGGGATGTGAGAATGTGCATCTTGGAGTCTGAGATGGTTTAGAGGAGAGGCCGAGGCACTGGGGAGATGACTGGCACGCTTACCTAGGACACTGCAGAACATGATGATCTTGTATTACGCGTCTGAATTATTTTAGCCTTCACACTCTCTGGAGTGACAGCTTTAACCTTCCTCCTTGGAATCCAGTACAAGCCACCTAGAGGAGTAGCAAACCCGCAGATTGGCCCCGCCCCAGGTTGATTCAAAGAGGACGACTCCTCCCCTCTTCCCCACACCAGGTGCTACTGGAGCAAGGGAACACCCTCCAGGTCATGGTCGTTCCACGTGCTCCTCGCGCTGGGTGCAGTGTGAGAGGCAAATGCTCCTTGGCTGCCCGCCACAGAGACAACTTGTTCCAGTCTCATATCACACCCCATGAGACAGGGCACGGAGCAGGCCTGGAAATCTCTGTGCCACCCATGCTGTGTCCACGCCGATGTCTGGCTGTGCTCGCCTGGTGAAGTGGTGGTGCAGTGCTGTGGCGGAAGTCAGCCTGTCAGCCTATCAGCCTGTCAG